>NC_051406.1:1550155-1550322 GCF_015228065.2 Penaeus monodon | reverse complement strand
GTAGTTCAGAGCTGCCAACATTGACAACTCTAAATGGCCAGGCTTACCAACATCCTCGTGAACTGAAATTTGTCATGTTATAATTCGTAAGAAACAATGTCATGTCTTTATGGCATATATGACATGTCTGCATAATTTTTTGGGATTCATTATTTCTGAAAAAAAAC
>NC_051406.1:1549985-1550083 GCF_015228065.2 Penaeus monodon | reverse complement strand
GACAAGAGAACAAAAGCCTGTTTAAAGTTTTCGGAAACACGGCTTGCGAAATCGGCTCAGTAATAAATGTCGGTCATATTTCATGATCATGGAAAAGG
>NC_051406.1:1549019-1549625 GCF_015228065.2 Penaeus monodon | reverse complement strand
TCCTGCAAATACTCCTTTTTTTTTTTAGATTTGTGCGAAATAATGGAGACTTCAATAAGTTCCGTATTGCATGTCTAGATTTAAAATTATTGCTATTACCATGCTATCATTGCTAATAGCGACATAATTAGCATATTGTCTGCATCATTACTATCATTACTTTCATTACCTCGAATTTCCTGATAATTCCATCGTCATGAATAAATAAATATCATGAAAAACAGTTTTTTTTTTTTCCTTTATCAATTTTCAATCAACTTTCGTTACCTAATCATCAAACTTAATTGCCTTCATGTTTCGTAATCCGTTTATTTGTTATTCTTGTTTTATACTCCCCTCAGCCAATTTACCGGTGACAAATACAAATAGAAAACGGGCATGGACACGAGTGGCGCCATCTATCGGATTACAGAACAACTCGTATTGCAAAGGTTTCCAGTTTCAGTTTGAAATTGATACAGAGAGGATACATTGCCGGAAGGTCGTTGTTGTTGTTGCCGTTTTTTCTCCTTTTTTCTTGTTTTCGTGGGGAAGGGATAATGGTAGGGGAAAGGGCTGATTTGTTTGGTTTTCAAATAACCAAGCAAGTCAGCCAAATAAAGAAAT
>NC_051406.1:1546091-1546423 GCF_015228065.2 Penaeus monodon | reverse complement strand
AAACTGACAATTAAGAGTTAAGGGTTAATGAAAACATGCACTAGCCCCAAGAACATGCAATGGCAAGAGACGCACCGAAAAATTCCTGCAATGCAATTTGCTGGACAATGCATGTACTTTCAAAACTGACCCTCAAATATGGGGCGCTTTTAGTTTTATCAAAGTATTTAGACTGATTTGTTTATCATAGTTCAAAATCAGATAGATATCCACTTTCGTTTTTTTTAAGATATTTCAAAAATTGTGACTATACTAGTAGAGACTCGAAGAGGCGAGATTTCGAACTTGCGGTCGCGAATTTGAACATGGAGCGAGGGGTTTGATGAACTTTT
>NC_051406.1:1545636-1545826 GCF_015228065.2 Penaeus monodon | reverse complement strand
CCTCGAACTTCCCTTTGCTCTGGACCTTGGAAGTATAAAGGTTAATCACAGCATACATACACGTGGGCGTTTTTCAACGTTACCGCAGGCAGCTAATATCAACCAAGTTCCCCCAATCAACTTTGCTCATCTCTCACCATTCGGTTCATTCCTGCAACTTCACTTCATTCACACAACTGCATACAGCTTC
>NC_051406.1:1545212-1545512 GCF_015228065.2 Penaeus monodon | reverse complement strand
CTCCCTCACTCACGACCCCACTGACCTCCCCGCCCGTCGCTTCTCAAAACAACATTCTGAATCTTCATTTCAAACAAATCTCATTGTATTGATCTTTCCCGACGATCAGGTAGGGTTATGGATGAGGCATAAGCTTTGTTTTTTTGCTTTTCATTCACAGTCTGGGAGGAAATTCTGGGCGTTTGAGACTCCGCTGGATAAAGCGAAATAAAACGAAATAATCTGCATGCTCAGAAGAACAGAAATGATGCTTGATTTTTGAGTGTTTTCATTGGCGTTTCTGGTCGCGGGAGCCTCGTG
>NC_051406.1:1543906-1544071 GCF_015228065.2 Penaeus monodon | reverse complement strand
CAGCGGGGGATGCTCGACACAATACGACCCGGTGCAGGTGAACTAAAAACAGGTGCGTCTTTCCCACAGCGAGCTGACTGCGCTCTCCGCTTCCCGCTCTGAGAAGACCCGAAAAAGGTTTATGGTTTTTCGTTTGCTTCAGCGCTCCATTTTCAAATACAGTTT
>NC_051406.1:1543114-1543432 GCF_015228065.2 Penaeus monodon | reverse complement strand
GTCCCATACAGCACCCCGATGTGATCTACTTTCCGACTGATATACATCCAATTATAAAAGAGTTGTTTACCATTTCGCAGCAACCTCGCCAACTCGCCATCAACACGAAAGGAAGCACAGGTGATGCAGACCACAACCAAACGCACTGCTCCCTACAGTATACAAAAGTCCCTCCCCCCCCACCCCCTCCCCTTACTCCATTGTATATGACAAAACCCAATAAAGCTTCTGTTGTCACGGCACGAGTTTCAAGTTTACCGTCACTGTCATGCTGTAATAAAATGCTACTGAAGCTTGATTTTCAGGGCAATAGAGTTG
>NC_051406.1:1541453-1541636 GCF_015228065.2 Penaeus monodon | reverse complement strand
CACATTCCCCATTTACCCTTCCTGAACTTATTAGATGTAATAACACTTAAAAGAAAATTGGAGAAACTTGCCTGAATATTCGAGTTAATTCGAGACATTTTTGAGCGGTTGCAACGCGGGTAAATATTGATGTTGATAAATATGGAATTAGAACGACAGAGAGAGAAACTGCGGATGAAGTTA
>NC_051406.1:1540574-1540697 GCF_015228065.2 Penaeus monodon | reverse complement strand
CTGAGATCTTGTTATTGGGGTATATGAGGGAAACGATCAATGTGGGTCAGTTTACTAAAATTGATGGTGATACAGATAGTGCCCAAAAATTTTTTAAAATCTATTAATACATTGGAAAACAAC
>NC_051406.1:1539469-1540352 GCF_015228065.2 Penaeus monodon | reverse complement strand
CAACACATATCAAAGAGAAAACGGGACAGAAGACCAAAAAAGTTCCGCCTTCGACCAAACAGAAAACGGAGAGGAACGGGGGCCCCCAAACGAGCTTAAAATTATTTTTTAAACTCAGGCCCGCTATATATTTTAATATATCATCATGCGTTCTCGGATGTGATGAAGAATGCCTTTACATTACTTTGTTCGAAGGAGAGTCCAAAAAAGGAGATTCTTCTTTTTTTTTAACAATTCCGATGTTGCAATTGAAACGAGTTATGGCAGCGGTGTTTTATTTTCTGTTTTGTCTCTGTGTCGTGATTTTAATTAATTTGAAAAGTATACAAAGACGACGAAAGTTGAGCAAGAACACTGATAATAAAGGAGAGAGAAACTAATATAATGAACAGTACAAAATAAAAAAAAATATTACAAACAATACAAAAACAATTAAACTTTTTAAAAAAAATGAAAACACACATACAAACCACACAGCCTTAAAACAAAAACAAAAAAAAAAACAGAACAAAAAAAACAAACGACCAAGCAACAAAACAAACAAAAAAAGACAATCCCAAATTTAAACCCCAAAAACAGACACAGGTCCCAAGAAAAAAAAGGCAAGGTAAAAAAACGAAAAAGCGGGGTTCATATGCCGGGTCGAGAAACAGCGTATTTCAAAGAAACACGGGTCTCTTCGTGTGCTTATATTAATTTCAAGAAGCAGAGATACATATAGAATTTGCGTGTTTTTCCCATCGGGGCTAGTTTTCCCCAAAGGTTCGTTCCCAAAATTGGGTTGAGGGGTTGGGGGTGCAGGGAGGATGTGTAAAAAGAGAAGAGAGGGAGAGGAAAGAAGGAGACTAGCAAAGGCGAAGAGGGATCGAGAAAGATCAAAAAG
>NC_051406.1:1539147-1539432 GCF_015228065.2 Penaeus monodon | reverse complement strand
GGAGTCAAAGGGCAGAGAAAGAGTCACAAAGAGCCCGAGCAAAAACAATTAAAAAACGAGACAAACGACAACAAAAAAACAAAAAAACGATACAAAACAACAAACAGGGGGGAGGGGGCCCCCAGAACAAAAAGGGGAGAGACAGGAGAGAGGAGGGAAAACTAAAACGTATTTCCCACTTCAAGGTTTAAAATTCCCCTGCAGTCCAATAATATTCCCAGTTCCACTCTCTGCCGCGTGCAAAAAAAAATGCACTTAAAACCCCCCGCCTTCCTCCCGGGGCCC
>NC_051406.1:1537805-1538305 GCF_015228065.2 Penaeus monodon | reverse complement strand
AGACTTATATCTGATTAGCATTTATGCATATCTGGGCTCGCAAATGATACAGATGTTCACAGAGATACATGAGCCTTTTCATTACAGAATGACAAGACACTGAAATAAATTGATAAAAATATTAGAGCTCGTAGACTGAAAAAAAAAGACAGAAGGATGGAGGGATAGAGAGATAAACGTTTTTTTGGAGAAAAATTTCCCGGAATGAATATACAGCGAAGCAGGACTAAAAATATTTCGCCATGACCCTGATTGGCGATCTGATGGACGGACAGGTGTCAAAAGAGGCTCGTGATGCGCACGGCTTCAAAGACTCGCGAAGCCAGTAATAGTCTGCATTAAAGCGCTTTAACTCCTTCTATTTTAATATATGTATTATATAACAATACGTCGCCTTTTGTAATCCCTTTCCCCGGTTCTTTAATCTTTCATCGGCCGAGATTAGAGTTTATTAGACCACGCTCGGTCGCTATGACAACGGGGAAGCGCACAACAAACTC
>NC_051406.1:1537583-1537734 GCF_015228065.2 Penaeus monodon | reverse complement strand
TTTTTTGTTTGCCTTTTTTGTCTTGTTTATTCATTTTGTTATCTCGTTTATTTCTTGTTCTTTCGTTGGTGATTTTGCCCGATCGTTTTTGTTTTTGTTTTTTTGTTTTTTTGGATATAATTTCGTCAGCAAATATAATTATTATTATTAT
>NC_051406.1:1535866-1536261 GCF_015228065.2 Penaeus monodon | reverse complement strand
GGGGGGCAGTGGGGGGACACTGTCTTATTAGGGGAACGAAAAATGACCATCGAAAATTTCGCTTCTTTGCCCTTTGACTTGTCTCTTTTCATCCTCTTTTCTCCGTATATTTTCACATCGAAAAATCTTTTCTGTGCTTCGAGAGAGAGGATAAGGAGACCGATCGGTTTTTGCCCGGGCTTTTCGTCGATGCAAAAGCCTCTTGAGTGCTTATTAAAATGATACTAAGTTGGTCAACGACATGAGCCGTTGTGTGTGCAAAGCTGCGTTCGGAAAAGTTATGCCACGTGGATGGTACTTGAAGAATGTAAGACCTTTGAAGGTTTGAAGGTTTTCAAAGGACTCGATTAACTAGTGTAACCTAAATGCTGTGAGGTTAGAGGACTTGTCTGAAA
>NC_051406.1:1534467-1534618 GCF_015228065.2 Penaeus monodon | reverse complement strand
TATGCGTGGAATGTATAATGGGCATGTTGCGCTCTGCATAGTGACGAGAGTGATATTAAATGATTGCGTAAAACTATTTCGATATACAGAACAATGTTGAGCGGAATTAAATTAATCAAATAATGTTGTTTATCGGAATATATACATGCAA
>NC_051406.1:1533521-1534153 GCF_015228065.2 Penaeus monodon | reverse complement strand
TGCATCATCACTCCTCCCATGTATTCATGTTTAGAAGTCAAAGTATTTCATAAAAAAAACTAATGACAAAGGCTCTTTATGTTGCATTTTTTTTTTCCTTTTTTGCTGCTGCAGTTGCAACTGTGTTGAAAATGTGGATCTTAGCGTGTCCTGCCAATCATGAATTGCAATGAAAGGGTGTCTTTCAAGATTACTTGACTGACTGACAGTGTGATTAGAACATTTCCGTTTTGCTTTTCTTATTATTATCATTATTGCTTGTTTTTTTATGGTCCTCATTTATAAGAAGAAGAAAAAAAACAGCGAAAGAGAGAAAGAGAGACATGGTAATCAATAAGATCGAGAAAGAAACCTTAAAAAAAGACTAACAGACTTGAAGCGTTTATGGAATTCAATTCTCTTTCGCTCACTATAAGCTCTCCAAAGTCTCTCCACCAATGCTACGGGATTCCAAAGCACTTCTTACCCACGGCTTTTCAGTACTGTACTTACTCTTGCCTAAGTGCTGCGTGAGAGAAAGAGGATTTTGAAATGCCCGTGTTTACTGGCAGGGAAATATACATGCGTGCGTATATTTTGTAATGTGTATATTATATACTGATTCACTCGTAGGCATAATTATCTGTATAGAT
>NC_051406.1:1531942-1532791 GCF_015228065.2 Penaeus monodon | reverse complement strand
GACGACCCCTCCCCCCCACTCCCGTTTCACAATGATCATTAAACAACAAAGGCATATATACCTAATTCCCATTCCTATTCCTGAAGCAAGCATTACCCGCAAACTCTGCTCGTTATAATGATAATGAGACCCTCTCTTAACACTGTATACACTGCCTGTATTGTGATGAATTGTGTTGAATAGATGTTGGTGCTATAATGATTCCTTCGTGGTTTAGCTGTGCGAATAAGGAGGCGCTTTAGTTGTGCGAATAAGGAGACGCTTTAGTTGTGCGAATAAGGAGGCGCTTTAGTTGTGTGAATAAGGAGGCGCTTTAGTTGTGCGAATAAGGAGACGCTTTAGTTGTGCGAATAAAGAGGCGGTTTAGCTGTGCGAATAAGGAGGCGCTTTAGTTGTGTGAATAAGGAGGCGCTTTAGTTGTGCGAATAAGGAGGTTGTTTAGTTGTGCGAATAAGGAGGCGCTTCAGTTGTGCGAATAAGGAGGCACTTCAGTTGTGCGAATAAGGAGGCGCTTCAGTTGTTCGAATAAGGAGGCGCTTCAGTTGTGCGAATAAGGAAGTGCTTTAGTTATGTGAATAAGGAGGCGCTTTAGTTGTGCGAATTAGGAGGCGCTTCAGTTGTGCGAATAAGGAGGCGCTTTAGTTGTGCGAATAAGGAGGCGCTTCAGTTGTTCGAATAAGGAGGCGCTTCAGTTGTTCGAATAAGGAGGCGGTCGAAATCTGGATTCGTTGGGGGGAAAAAAACGGGGGGGGGGGGGGAATGGGAATTATGAAATTCACTCTCTGTTGGTCCGTGTCTGGTCGCTGTGGTCTTGTCTCTATAATTAGGTATGATTCGTAATTAATCAAC
>NC_051406.1:1530891-1531861 GCF_015228065.2 Penaeus monodon | reverse complement strand
GATGGTAACGATAAAAGTAATGATACCAAAGGTTCCATAAGAAGGGAGATGTAAACCACATGTACATTAAGAGATCAGAAGGCAGAGGGATAATCAGCGTTGAGGACTGTGTTTTGACTGAACCTTCTGTAAGCTACGTCCACACCAACCCAGAGATTAAGGAGGCTGAAAGAAAAGAGATCTCAGAGGCGGGAAAGGATAATAAAACCATCAAAGAGAACAGGAAAAGCAACTTGAAAACCAAAAGCCTACACGGTATATTCTTCAGTAAGGATACACAAGGAGAGACAAAAGGAACGAGAGGTATTAGACACGGCATAGACAGAGAGAACATCCCCCCACTCTGTAGACTCTGTGGGGAACGAGAGGAGACGACCGCACGCTTGGTATCGGAGTATAAACACCTCGCCCAGAAACAGTACCAGTGCTGGGGACGTGACGGGATGCCACAGGTGCTGCAGAGAGAGAAACTTTGCCAGAAGTACAAACTAAAACATGCAAAAAAAAAAAAGTGGGTATGAGCACAGACCTGCTGTAGTTGTTGAGAATGACAAGGTGAAAGTTTTTTTGGGCGGTGAAGATCCAAAGCTTTAGAACATTCTAGTTGTCTTCGAAAAAGAAGGTCGTGTTTGTAAAATCGTCGATGCTTCGTGTCCACTTGACGCCAGAATCGCTGAGAAAGAACAGGAGAAAGCTGATCGATCCCAAGACCTAAGACGGGAAACACAGAGGATTTGGAATTTCAATGAAGCGAAGGTCGTCCCCATTGCCGTCGGATCACTTAGGGACAATTTCCAAAGGATTCCATCGCTGCCTCGACCAAGTGAGCCCTAATCTCATCTCCGGAACCTCACGGAAAGCAGCCTCCTTGGCACAGACCAGCCCTCCGCTCGGCGCCGAATATCTGAGGTTGTGGGTCAAAGTGTGAACCTCACTAGCTGAATGTCGACTGAGAATGTTTTACTATCGA
>NC_051406.1:1530294-1530593 GCF_015228065.2 Penaeus monodon | reverse complement strand
CAAAAAGTAACCATCAACAGGTCCTCCCCAACCCCCCCCCCCCTTTTCTTATTTCAAAGCAGGTTGCATCATCAGCACAGGCATCTTCACTCACAGGCCTTACAAGCTGTCAGCTGCTTTGTCAGCCGCGTGTCAGCTGCTGCCATCGTGTCAGAAAGCAGCACAGAGGTCTTTTCTTTGGTAATTTATCAGCTGTCAGTTCTGAAGCGGAGTTCTAGTGGCGGTTGTGGGTGGAGGTGCGGGCGGGTGGGGGGAGGGCGGGATAGGGGGTTGTTTGTGTGGGGGAGAGGGGAGGGGTC
>NC_051406.1:1529743-1530162 GCF_015228065.2 Penaeus monodon | reverse complement strand
ATTTGCATATATTAGTCTTTGCCCATGTTCTTCATTTAATCATAATTCCTTTGTGTATAAATGCTCTCCCGCATTTTCATTGCTACTGCCATTTTCCCCTTTCTGAGTAATCAAAACTGAAAAAATGCATTTACTGCGTTGAAATTATAACATTAATCAGATTACAGAAAATTTCGCTTTCAAATGTGTATTGAATTGCAACATAAGATAAGACATATTTTGTCATTTACTTTTTACACTTCTAATCCAAAAAACATAATAACAATCATGAATAAAGCAACGGAAATAATCACATGATACAATATGCAACACAATACACTTTGCATAACATTGAAAAATACAGACAGCAAAAAAATACATCACAGAATGAATCAGATTATAGGGAGATTTACAACCTCGTTTAGAATCAATCAGAAGGA
>NC_051406.1:1529400-1529678 GCF_015228065.2 Penaeus monodon | reverse complement strand
TTGTGAAATACAACACGGCACTTTACAGATGATGTATAATGATGTATATCTGTACTAAAAAATACAACAAAACACGTGGTGAACTACAGTGCGACATACAGGGAAATACAACACAGCATCTCATGAAATACATCACATTATATAGGAGAATACAACAAACTATCAAATTAAGCAAAGCACAAAAGGGTGGAATGGAAGGCACTATGTAATGAAATGTAGCCTAATACACTGCTAATGACTTACTGCATTATGTAAAAGGAAATACAGTGTAATTAACG
>NC_051406.1:1528932-1529158 GCF_015228065.2 Penaeus monodon | reverse complement strand
ATGAATGAGCTCATATGGTTAATCACACTGAAGTGAAACATTTCTTTTGTGTTTTGAGAACGATTAATATGCTGAAAAATAATTATGCTGAAACTAAAAACATCTTGGTTTTGACATAATGAAGAAAAGCTATTTTATTTCCTTATGTACTCAAAGTCAGGATTTTTTTTTACTTATTTTTGACGTCGTTGTTGTTGTTAATGTTTGTTTTCAAAGCAAAGCGACG
>NC_051406.1:1528610-1528678 GCF_015228065.2 Penaeus monodon | reverse complement strand
CAAATGTAATGATATTTACCTTTAGTGTGAATTCCTTTTAGGTACAAATATCCGCATGATTCCACAAT
>NC_051406.1:1528085-1528222 GCF_015228065.2 Penaeus monodon | reverse complement strand
ACGGAAATTCATGACTTTTATTAATATAGTTAACGCGATTAAATTACTTTTTGGCCGGTTTTCATGATTCATTTTTGGCTTCTTTGAAAATAACGAAATTTTGTTAAAACAAGAGAGCCTTTTCAGTTAATCTGATT
>NC_051406.1:1527618-1527694 GCF_015228065.2 Penaeus monodon | reverse complement strand
ACTTTATGATATCACTCCGTATGTGAAATTTAATTAAAGGTTTCCTTGTAAAACGCTTTTTTAGTTTCTACGTAGA
>NC_051406.1:1526875-1527458 GCF_015228065.2 Penaeus monodon | reverse complement strand
AGCAAACGTCAAAAGAGTACATGACGCATTTTTTAAAACATATTCATCGAAGAAGAAATATTTCAAAATAACATATATTTCACACACAGACACTTAACGCATTACATTTATCGATAGATAGACTGTACATAAGATCTGCTTGTTTCCCTTGAGATTTTCTATATCAATAGCAACGAGGCCACAGACGCCGCGAGTTCGCCGTGAGGTCGCCGAGGCGCTTGGGCGTTGGTCGCCAGCAGTGTCTATACTGCCTTTAAACTAAAGGGAGTAAGCCCTGGGGAGAAATCTGCAACTTGAGACTCCTGCAACAGCACTGGTGCAAGCCGCGTGGGCTTTTGCCTTCCCTTGAGCGATATCTATATGATGCGGAGAGGGAGGACCTGTCGCTTGGCAAACAGCTAGTCTTCTGTTACCAACCTTGTCTGGGCTAGGCCTTGGGGAGGACACGCCAGCGCACAACAACAGCAACGACACACCACGAGAAGTGACAGACGCGATTGCTTCAGCGCCAACTAAAGAAATCATGTACTCTTTAAGGTGCCAATCCCTGGCCCGATCTCTAGGTATGAGGGTTAAGGCGGCA
>NC_051406.1:1526396-1526842 GCF_015228065.2 Penaeus monodon | reverse complement strand
CGATAGCTATTCTGAGTGCATAAGTGTGACATAGGGGTTGAAATGTGTTTAAGGAGAGCTTAGTATTTCATGTGAGGAAATTAAAGCAATTTAGGGTAGGCCTATAGTTCGTATTTTATTTGTTAATTTGCTTTTGAAATGCTGATCTACAACTGATAGTACATCTTGGAAATCAAGTTGTGTATACAAATACAGTTAAGAAAGAGCAAAAATAAAGGTTGTAAAACTAAAAACATTTTCCTCTGTTACACAAACCATAAACAAAGGTGCTCCTAACAAAAATAACAAGAACACTTTTACGCATATATTATGTCCCCGGGTAGTTCCTGAGAGTAATTAGTCTGAATGCGAAATTTGCATGCAAGCAAATACTTTTTTTCATAAATATGTAAAATGTTGTAAATGTGCGTTATTTTTTCATATATATTTTCTTAGCGAGACGAGTG
>NC_051406.1:1525776-1526365 GCF_015228065.2 Penaeus monodon | reverse complement strand
GCATAAAAGAATAAAATAAAAGCGTTTTATTATGGCATACTGTTCCTGAAATACTTATAAGAATTTTCACCCCATAATATCCTTCCATCCTTCCCAAAACTAAAAATATTCACCCGGTAACATCAATCACCATTTCGCTTCATCAATAGTATCTCCCAAAAGAATGTTTTTTCTTTTTTTTTCAATTTTCAATCCAACACCAAACATTTTCATTCGCTCCAGCCACACTTTAACCAACGCCTCTCAGCCTACTTAAAACCCATTAAAACAAACGCACAACTGATATGAATTCAAACATTTCAAATTTTTTGAACCAGTCACCTTCATAGCATTAAAACCACCAATCAACATTTCACTCCACTAATCCATTTCGAAATTATTATTCCCCGCCTTTTCGCTCCATCCCCAAACCAACTCCAAGCCACTGAACGGAGTACAACCGACCTGAAAGTCCAGCCACCCAAGGGAACTCAAATTCTGGAAGTGTTTGGAAACCCCTTCATGCCCATCGGGAACAGGAGGAAATGAAAGATCTTTTTTTCTTTTTTCTTTTTTGGATGACAATTTTTGGACTTTGGGTTTGTTGTTG
>NC_051406.1:1525279-1525416 GCF_015228065.2 Penaeus monodon | reverse complement strand
CGCTAAACCTTAAATAGATAGATATGTACTAACGTATTATGAATTTTGAGGTGGACTTCATTTGCATACGGCATATGGCTGAATAGATAAAACAAGCATGGTTAATTACATAGCTAATATTATGTTATCTGTCGATG
>NC_051406.1:1523978-1524469 GCF_015228065.2 Penaeus monodon | reverse complement strand
CTACACCTCTCCCCCCCCCCTATACATCATACTCCCCCAAATACCCTTAATGTCTCTCTCCAATCTCCTAATTACTCTCGACCTTCTGCCTATTCTCCCTTCTTCTCCTCTCCTCTCTTCCAAAAAAAAACGAATACCCCCAATACCTCTCCCTGCCGACTCATCATCTAAATCCATCCAAGACCTTCCATAGGCATCAAATACTATGCACCGCGAATCGAGAATTGTCATCATGTTATCAATGCTCCAAGTACTATCATTGACTCTATTGGACAGTTTCCTTTTTTTCTAAAAGTTAGCGGGGGAAGAGGAGAAAGAAAGGAGGAAGATAAAAGGGGACTGCCCGGCCGGATCAGAGAGGATTAGGAGGAGATGCTCGCAAGACTTATTGAATAGGGGAGGAACAATGAGGAGGAGATTGGCACAGTATAAATGCTCGATGGACTTCTTGCTTGATGGAGTGATGTCGAAAGTGAAAGGGGGGAGGGGGA
>NC_051406.1:1523768-1523925 GCF_015228065.2 Penaeus monodon | reverse complement strand
ATAAGGAAAAGGGAAGGACAGATGAGGAAGAGGAGAGGTAATAGCAGATGTGGAAGGGAAAGATTCGAGGAAGAAGGGGAAAAAGAAGAGGAAAGAGAGGGGCAGAAGGAAGATGGGGATAGATTAGGAAGAGGAGAGGAAATTGCAGAGGAATAGG
>NC_051406.1:1523446-1523554 GCF_015228065.2 Penaeus monodon | reverse complement strand
CACCAGCCTGAGCTAATGATACCGTGTTATGGAAACTGCTTTGGGTCAATGTGTGTGTGTCACTGCTACTCTGTGCGCGCGTGTGTGTTGCGCGTTCATTAAAGGTAC
>NC_051406.1:1522765-1522969 GCF_015228065.2 Penaeus monodon | reverse complement strand
TAACCGCACGAATGAAAAGACAGTAACACGATACCATTAGAGTTAGAGAAAAATAATTCTGGTAGATGAAGAAGTAAATTCTGTCCGTCATTTAAACCAAATGGACGGACTACGTGTATATGTAGTTTTATATCCATGTGATGTTTACTTTCAAAACACGTTAGTTAGTTAATCATGGACTTAGCTGAATCATTATAAGGGAAA
>NC_051406.1:1522148-1522534 GCF_015228065.2 Penaeus monodon | reverse complement strand
GTCACTGACCACATGTGACATAAGTAAGCGTGATTAAATATAATCATCACTATCACCATTATTTTTTGCGCATTCGTAAGGCTGACGAACCATAATTTTTATGATGCCGTACATCATACTTTAATATTATTCGGAATTCGCCATGGTACGATAAACAAATGGGGAAAAAATATGACAAATTGGCTTCTCGCAAAATAACGTATTTCCCGTGACGCAATTAAAACACGAAATGACATACACGACATATCTTGCAGGAGGTTATACAGCGGAATATTTATGCGATGTTACCCGTTATAGAATTAACTGATTAAGGCAGATATAGATAGGTGTTTGTAAGCAAATATAGAAAGAGAGAAATAGAGTGAACCTTTTGCTTAATGTTGATG
>NC_051406.1:1521701-1521945 GCF_015228065.2 Penaeus monodon | reverse complement strand
AAGTAAGATAAAATAAGAGATAAGATTAAGCAGTAAAGAACTTTATAACCAATTCTGTAACATCATTTACCACGAGACTATTTTTATTGGTTTATCCTTTTATTTTACGGGATTACATTTCAGCCTGTGCTTTATCGGCCTGAATGCGCAAAAGGCAACGTTAGCATATAGACGATCTGATTTTAATCGAGAGGAGGAGAGTTTCATATTCCATCTCATTGATATGAATCTATGCATGATATTC
>NC_051406.1:1521264-1521434 GCF_015228065.2 Penaeus monodon | reverse complement strand
CCTCTACAGAGAGACGAGTTCATCATTCACGGTCAGTAGACCCACCTGGCGTTTGACATCTTAATATGCCATCTTACTTGTCACGAATATTAGCCAATGATGACAAAGCTTAACTGATACTTAGCCAATGACAGATTTCGTTCATGTTGCGTGTCTGAAACTCTCGTTCA
>NC_051406.1:1520899-1521225 GCF_015228065.2 Penaeus monodon | reverse complement strand
TATCGGATACAGTTCGACAAACAATATCATTACCGCCTCTTCATTTAGGAGAATACAGTAGAATAAACAGTATCATTACCTGAATTATATTGTTTTCATAATATTTCAAAATTCAGAAGTCGCTGACGATTTCTTCCTTTGGTTCTTCGATATTGCAGTATAATATAATTCAAATTTTCAAAAATAGTCGGAAAGACAGAGATTATGTGAACTTCCAGACGCAAGTTTTTTTCTTTTCTTAATAAAGGTGGGATTTATAAAGTAACCATCGACGTCTGTATCGATTATATTAAGGAACTTGCCTTTAGTTACAGGTGAAAAAAAAA
>NC_051406.1:1520101-1520536 GCF_015228065.2 Penaeus monodon | reverse complement strand
GTTTTTGCTTTTTTTCTCATGAAATGTCCCCACAGTGCCAGGTGTTTGCCCGAGCTCAACATGGCATTGTGCGTAATGGGGGTCAGTGTTTGATATACTGACGAGTAATAATGACTTCGCTTAATGACGCAGCGAAGGACGTTGCGTTGGTTTACATTACTTTCGTTTGGAAAACTTTGGAAATTGCGAAGTTGAGAAAAATATTGTTATTCTGGAAGCTTCGTCGATTTGCCAAGTTTGGAATCTATTCGTAAAATAACCCTGTTATCAGAAATACAAACAAAATGTAACATATAACGAAAAAAGGACTACTTATAAAAACATATAGGAAACCTTAATTTAGTTTTTCATCAGTAACGGGGAATAACGACGAAATATTTCTCAGCGCTTAACGACCCCCAATCAAGGGTCCGCTAATTTGTATAGACGCTAGAG
>NC_051406.1:1519243-1519832 GCF_015228065.2 Penaeus monodon | reverse complement strand
AAGAATCAAGCAGATGGAACACTCATTACCTTAAACATAAAATGTGTTGTTGTCAGCGTTCCCACGTCTTCGCTTCTCGCAGTTTCCTCGAACAGATGTTAATCCAGTCGAGCGTCAATGCCTTTCAAATTAATCAGCTTAATTTTCAGCTTCTCCTTAAGTTATTCCAGAATTTTCTCGCTCTGCTGACTGCGTAATATTTTAGATAAGTCTGTCCTTTAAAGACGTGGGAGACAAAGCGCTTTTCGTTCGTTTTCTTTGGTGCAAGCTTACGTTTTCTTTTTTTCGGGAATTTCGTTTTCTTTGTATTTATTTTTTTGTTGTTAGCGAACACAATTTTCGTTGATGTGATGATGATTACGAATTCTTTTTTATAATATAGATAATTCTCAAACGCTAAGGAGTAACTCCTCCAAAACTTCGGGTTTGTTTCACAATGGATTTCGAAAATGTGATTATGTCGCAGTGACCGACTTTTAGAAAACGGAAAACCCGAAATTCAGCCGAAATTTTTTTCATCTTTTTATTCTTTCAAGAAGAGCTGAATTGCTAACAACAAATTACATAGCTTTTTTCTATTCTCTTCACA
>NC_051406.1:1518031-1518663 GCF_015228065.2 Penaeus monodon | reverse complement strand
ATTACCTGTCTCCCCCCACGCCCCTTCATCTTTCCCCACCACCCACCCAAAAAATTTAGCGACAAGAAACAAGAAAGTATTTTCAAACTCGCTGATATAACATGTAGATCTAATCTTTTCTTGCAATTCGAGGTCCTTGCAATGCGCAATTCACTTTGATAACCGACCAGAATTTTGCATTAACCTGTCCGCAATCACCGGTGCAAGCCAGTGGTGCAAGACCAGGCATTTTATTGCATTTATTCAATTTATTCCAGTGTTTTTTTAATGTTCATTCGTATTTAAATACTGTCGTTACGCATCTCGTTATTCCTTTGTTTTACCTTTTTTCTTTTATTTATTTATTCTTTTTCCTTTTCTTTTTTTTTAATTTTCTTTCGAAAGAAAAAAAACCGCTCTTCCCCTTTGCTTTAAAACGGGAAAATCGAAAGCGAATGAGATGAATGACAGAATGCAGATAAACAGGGTATTAAACAAATGTCAGAAATGAAAAAAGTTAAAAGGGACCAAAAGGGAAATACTTCTGGTTTGGGGTTTTGGGAGGCAAAAAAGGGAAATTTTTTTAAGAAAGGGAAACGATGTTTTATTTTTTTGGAATTTCTTCTTACAACAGGATGAAATTCGCCCTTGGG
>NC_051406.1:1517662-1517848 GCF_015228065.2 Penaeus monodon | reverse complement strand
TCAGGAGAGCGATTAAATGTCTATCTTTGATTCCAGAAAATCATCTGAATGAACGACATATTTTGCAGCCTCTCATCATATTTTCTTGTCGTAATAAAAGTTACTTTTCTCGAAACAGGATTCCTTGCGGCGAGGAAATTGGCGCGAGGCTGCGCTTCGTCGGCGGCCATCTTGGATTCTGATTTG
>NC_051406.1:1515285-1517379 GCF_015228065.2 Penaeus monodon | reverse complement strand
TAATAAAATAATAATAAATAGATAAGATAAAATTTATAATAAATATATAATTAATTAAATATATATATATAATAATATAAAATATATATATAAAATATAGTAATAAAAAATTTTAAAAATTAAATATATATAATAATATATATATATATTTAAAATATATTTTTATATTATATTTTTATTAAAAATTTTTATATATTTTAATTTAATATATATTTATATAAAATATATATATATAATATTTTTTTATATAAAATATATGATATAGAAAATGGTTTTAATATATTATATATTTTATATATATAAAATATAAATATTTAATTTTATTATAATATTAATATACATTTTAAAATATATATAAAATATATATATTATAAATATAAAATATAAAAAATATAAAAAATATATATATAATTTAAAATTAAAAATAAAATATATGTATAACCTATATATAAAATATTATAATTAATTTAATATATTTATTCATATTATGAAAAATATATAATATTATATTTTTAAAAATTTAATATATATTTTATAAAATTATAATATTTATATATTATATAAAAAATATGTTATATATAATATATATATAAATATATATTATATTAATATAAAATATATTATTATAAAATTATATAATTAAAATAATTATAATATATATATATTAGTTTGAATTTTATATAAATATTCTTTTATGAAATCTATATTTATATATATGGGAAAAATTTAATAATACTATATATATTTTAATTCCTATATTATAACAATATAATATATTTAAAATATAGTATATTAAAAATGGGATATATTTATTTTATATATATATAATATTATTTATATATATAAAACAAAACCTTTTTATTATTAATTATATTTTAAAATATAAAATTTAAAATATATATAAAAATTTTTCTAATATTATTAAAACTTTTTTTATATAATTTTATTTTTATTATAATTTTTTTATAAAAATAAAATTTTTAATATATTTTCTTTTAATTTTATAATATTTATAATATATTTACTATCCCTCATTATATCCAAAAACCCATCCCATCCATTCCTTTCAAAAAAATAAATCTAAAATATTTGAAAATTATAAATATATTTTTACCTATTATCCCAAAAATTAAATAAATTCCAAACCCTCTCCTTGGGAACGCCGGGGCGGGGTCCGCCCAAGGCCCCAAACCCAACCCCTTTTTTACCCCAAAAAATCCCCCAAAAGGGGAGTTTCCCAAAGGGAGGGCCCAGGGAAATTCCTTAGGGCAAAAGCCGTTCCCCAAGGGGGAACCCCAGCTTTGGGGGCCCTATATCCCCGAATTCCAAACCCCGGGATCAAATTCGGGTCCCGTTCCAGCCCAACGGGGGTTTTAAAGCCGGGTTTACAAACCCCGGGTTGGACTTTCCCCTACCCAAGGGATTTTTTTTTTTTAAAAATTTTTTAATTTAACGCCCCCCCAAACATGGATGCGCCGGGTTTTCCCCCCAGGACCAAAAAACCGAAACGGGCTTGGAAGACCCCCGGCCAGGGGTTGGCCCTTTTTGATAAAATAAAACCCCCACTCTCCAAAGGCTCTTGGTTTTTACCTCTTGGTTTTAAACCAGACCAAAACCGTTTCTTAAATGACTTCCCGGTCGCAACCCGAAAATTACTCCGCTACCCAAAGGGTTTTAAATTTTTGAAACCCAACCTTCCCCCACCCCGAAAACAGGGGAATTTGGGCTAAACCCTTTCCCCTTTCAAAACCCCAAAACCCGCATCGGTTTTTGGTCCGGAAACCTCTGGCCTTGGGGGCTTTCCCTCAAATTGATTTGCCCCTTTAAAGCCCAGGCCCCAAGTTGACCCAAACTCAGAAGGGGCCAAAAATTCTCGAAAGCGTTAGTAAAAGGCCTATTGGGGGCTCCAAGGGGGTTGGTGGCGCTTTGCCCATATTTCGGTCCGTTTGAAAAAATGTTTTGGGCAAAAAACCTTGACCCCCGGAATTCGGAAAAAGGTTAATGCCCCCCCCAATTTTCGCCCCAATCCCAAAACGATCCCCTTTTCCCCTTCCCAGGATTATAGCAAAATAAATTCATGATTTTTTGAAAAAA
>NC_051406.1:1513676-1513763 GCF_015228065.2 Penaeus monodon | reverse complement strand
TACCTGCATATATATTATATTAATTTCTCACTGTTTTAAGTGTTATGATTGTCTATACGTCTCTTTATCTCCGCTTTTCCTTCCCCT
>NC_051406.1:1513124-1513637 GCF_015228065.2 Penaeus monodon | reverse complement strand
ACCCCCACCTCCTCAGGGATATTTTGCAAGCGGAAAACACAAATTCATCTCCAACCTTGCAATCAGAAAACCCTGTTGCAGCTTCTCATTGCAAGAGAGGGGAGGGGAAGGAGGAGAGGTAATATGGCGGAGAGGGGGGAGGGGAGGGGGAGTGGTGGGGAAGGTAGAGGGGAGGGAGAGGAAGAAAAGAAGGGTAGAAGGAGAGGGGAAAGAAGGTGGAGGAGGCCAGATGAGAAGAGAGGGTGAGGGAGAGGGGGAAGAGGGGAGAGGGAAAGAGGAAGAGGGGAAAGGGGGGAGAGGAGAGAGTCTTTTACATAATGACTCTCGCGGGTGTTTTTACGTTGACGTTGCTTATAAAGTTAACATTTACATATTTTGAGCTCAAAGGGGAGTTGGAGGGGGGAGGGGGAGATAAATCCTTAGAGGGGGGAGGGAGAGGGTCAGGGGTCGTTGCGATTCAGAGCATTATGATGATTTGGGTTTCCTTTGTCCTCGGGAAGAGTGCTTGTAAGC
>NC_051406.1:1512708-1512858 GCF_015228065.2 Penaeus monodon | reverse complement strand
AAAAAAAGGAAGAGAGAGAGGGAAGAAAATAGAGAGAAGAAGGGAGGAAGAAGGAGTGGAATAGAGGGGATAAATCGAGGAAGAGGAGGAAAGGAATAGGGTGAGAAGGGAGGGGATAAAGAGGGCAAGGCGGGGGAATATGAGAAAAGG
>NC_051406.1:1512199-1512674 GCF_015228065.2 Penaeus monodon | reverse complement strand
AAAAAAGGAGGAGGATGAACGTAGATGGTGAAGGAAGCAAAAGGAGGTAAATAAAGAAAGATGAATTAGGAAGGGAGGAGAAGAGAATACGTAGGTGGAAGAGGGAGGAGAGAAAGAGAAGAGAGGGAAGAGAATGAAGCAACGAGAAAGTAGAAGTGAAAGAAGGGAACAGAGGAACGAGAGACGAAGATGGGGACCATAACGTAAAGAAAATAAGAAGAAAATTATAATAAAACAGGAGACGAAAAGAGAAAACCGAAAAAAATACGAAAAGACGAAAAAAAGCAAAAATCAAAACGAAACAAAAGAGGGAGGGAGAGAAAATAGATAAGGAAACGACAAAGGTGAGAGGAAGTATACCCAAATATCGATTATTCATTTCACGCCCATCTTAGCGTTAATTAGTTAAATGCAGTTGCGTGTTCTGTGAATTGTACAATACTTCCCTCTCGGCGGTGCTCTGTTTCGGAATATC
>NC_051406.1:1511893-1511962 GCF_015228065.2 Penaeus monodon | reverse complement strand
TGTGGATGAGTTTGTTTTTTTTGTATTGTTGTAAGGGTTATTCGTGTGGTGGTTGTGTGGTAGTTGGAG
>NC_051406.1:1511124-1511699 GCF_015228065.2 Penaeus monodon | reverse complement strand
CTTTATAACCCTGTCTCATTGATGCTAACTTTTTCACTCCTTCTTTTAACGTTAGTCAAAGTTGAAGTGACTTCCTTAGTAGTGACACGAGACCTGAAGCCATCAGTTACTTTCCTTTAAAAAATTAACCGGATGATCAAGTTACTTTATCAATTCGATGATAAACGTTCCAATTAGTATGTACAGTATATTCCGTACGCTCTCAGATAAGCATTTCATTTAATACCTTATTCTGTCTTTTAGAGAATATTTCATCAAATAAAACACCCTATATCATACGATTTAATTTACAAAAGTAACTTTAGAAGTCTAAGATATTAGTATAGGGAGGTGGAAATTATGCATAAAACGGCCCACGGGAGATTTGTTTACCTGTTACCTGTGCGTGTGTATGGGGATGAGGGGGGGGGGCGTTATGGGTGGGTGGGGGTGTGGGGTGAGGGCTTTATGGGTGGGTGGGTTTGGGTGTAAATGGGTGTAAGTTATGGCAGGGTGGGTTTGTGTGGGGTGTGAGTGTGCATTGTGTGTGTCTGTGTGTGTGGTGGGGAGGAGGTGAGTGAGTGGGGGGAGGGGGA
>NC_051406.1:1510886-1510969 GCF_015228065.2 Penaeus monodon | reverse complement strand
ACTGTTGTGTATGTATATCCTTGCGTGTATACGTTTGACCCCACGCATGTATCTACCACAACCAACGGAGCATAAATGTGTAT
>NC_051406.1:1510557-1510845 GCF_015228065.2 Penaeus monodon | reverse complement strand
TATATCTATAGATCCCAGGTACCGGCGAGTGGGTGCGTCCTATATACATATTTTTGAGTGAATAAATCGTTGCTCGTTATCTCCCATTGAAATGTTTATGACTTCAGCGCAAAAATACAACGCGACCATTTCAAAACGTTTCAACTTCTGGAAAAAAAATATAAGTAAAACAAAAATGTGTAGGTATTCGTTCATGTACAAAGTCATGAGCATTTTAGAATCATGTGGTGTTTTGTTTATAATGTGCTTTGTAATCAGCGATGATATAAAATAAAGTGTTTATATGCC
>NC_051406.1:1510223-1510475 GCF_015228065.2 Penaeus monodon | reverse complement strand
CCGTATGTGTGACTGTGTATCAGTCTTTTCATCTGTCCGTGTATATGTACATTTTTTGTATGTCTGTTTACATAAGCCTGTGCTTACGTAAATGTGTATCAGTATCAATATCCACTTCTTCATGAATACATTTTAGAAGTTTGAACAAAATTAACTTCAATGCTCTCAACGTAGGAACTTAATCGCAAACCAACAAAAGGCCTCAAATTAGAGGCAGATATCCCTGGTAAACAAGATGGCTTCTCACAACGC
>NC_051406.1:1509716-1509789 GCF_015228065.2 Penaeus monodon | reverse complement strand
TTATAAACTTTATTTACCTTTTTTCTGGATTTCTTTGTTTTTGCTCCTTTCTAGATGGAGGTCACTTCTGAAT
>NC_051406.1:1508324-1508918 GCF_015228065.2 Penaeus monodon | reverse complement strand
TAATGACAACGCGCCACGCAAATGTTATGCAAATGCCAAGTATACCTCATTTTGACAATTCATATCATACATAGTCCAGCATAAAACTGTGGTCTGACTGCAGTTTTGTTCCGGCTGGCTAAACATTAAAGCTGAAATAAGCCTGCATTAATATCAAGAGACTACATAGAATATACATTTCTAAATCTCACAAAATATATATACTCGCTTCTTGCATGTTAGATATGTTTTAGATGTCTTTTAGATACTTCAGATGTGTTTATTTCTCTCGAAGAGAAGTTATCAAGTTCAAAAGCATTATAAACGAAAGAATCTTTGTTGGAAGGGAGATGGAAAAAGCAAAGAGTGAGTTTATAGAAAGAAGTTGGTGTGTCCCATACCACATTAACCACAGGAGCAGATCTCATACCAGATTTAGCACAGAAATGACGATACCATATGCTGGCGACAACGTACGCAGAGCTGTTTGCTGCGGCGTGACAGCTTACTGGAGGCTTCTCTCTCTCTCTCTACTTACAGGGTACGTTTCGGTGGATTAATTATTGCATTTAATATTCTGAAAGTTCTTGGTTTGAGGAAAGCTTCAAAGTTCCC
>NC_051406.1:1508055-1508247 GCF_015228065.2 Penaeus monodon | reverse complement strand
GATGATTATGTTTGCATGTTTGTATAAATTAATGTTTGTTTGTATAAATTAATGTCTGTTTGTTTGTATATATTAATGTTTTTATCTATAGGTATGTTTGTTTGAATGTAAATCTGTACGTTTGTCTATTTGATTTGTTTATCTATCTTTGACTGTTTTTTTTTTAATGTATCATTTTTTCCAGTGTAATGA
>NC_051406.1:1507276-1507492 GCF_015228065.2 Penaeus monodon | reverse complement strand
CATTTACCCTTTCATCTGTCATGACCATAGTTGTCGGCAAAAATAGAACACTGATTTATTCTTGGAATTTGGATGGAAATACACAGGGGGGGGGGGGGTGCTAGGAACACGTCACTCGTGGATTCTGTGATTTTGCTTTGTCAGGGTGAGCGAAGGCCAAAGGGAAAGGTTTTCAGAGATGGATAAATACGTCGATGTAAATGCGCTCATTCATAT
>NC_051406.1:1506696-1506982 GCF_015228065.2 Penaeus monodon | reverse complement strand
GAACTAAAAATCAAACAACCGTGTTTATTCACAGTGCATATTACGCATCTTATAAAAAAAAAAAGATAATCAAGGCAAAATACATTTAAACCCAACCGGTTGAATTTCCTGTAGGAATTTCCCATGCATGAACAGACCGCCGCAAAAACAAGCTGTTTGTCTTAACCGATTACTCTATATTCTCTAAAATATATTTTTATTGTTTTCTTTAGTCTTTTTTACCTCATGAATTATACCAGATGCGGTTTATTTGGTCCCGTTACGAGAGAGTAATTCCATGAGACTG
>NC_051406.1:1506533-1506674 GCF_015228065.2 Penaeus monodon | reverse complement strand
CATGTTTGTTGGTGTAATGAATCTATTGCTTTTGCTTCCGTCTTAAAGTAGATAGGTGAAAGTGTGGGCCCGAGGCTTTGGGATACTCTTTGGAATCTCGTCTCCTGCTTTCTAGCAATAATTGCGGGAGAGAGAAAGGGA
>NC_051406.1:1506346-1506433 GCF_015228065.2 Penaeus monodon | reverse complement strand
CTCTTCCCTTCCTCTCTCCATGTTCTTTTTCCTCTGCTGTCTTCTTCTCTCTCTGTTCCTTCCCTTCCCTCCTCGCCCTTCTCTTCC
>NC_051406.1:1505789-1506289 GCF_015228065.2 Penaeus monodon | reverse complement strand
TAGATTCCTCTCATTCCTTATTCTTCCCTCCCCCCCCTTCGTCCTTCCCTCCCTTCCCCTCATCCCTTTCTCCACCTCAACTCTTCTTCCATCCTTCCTCTTTCCTCCCCCCTTCCCCTCCCCCATCCTTCCCACTTCCCCCTTCTCCCTCCCCTTCCTCTCCTCCCTCTCCCTCCCCTTCCTCCCCTCCCTCCCTCCCCTTCCTCTCCCCTCCCTCCCTCCCTCCCCCTTCCCCCTCCCCCTTCCCCCCCTCTCCTCCCTTCACTCCCCCTCCCCTTCCCCTCCCCCTCTCCTCCCCCTTCCCCCTCCTCCCTCAGGCCGTGTCGGGGTCCCCGCGAGGGAATTTAATATTTTTCAATCATTATAATGGAGAGATGCCGTTTTTTCGCCTTTTTTTTTTGTTTCCTTTTTTATGGCTTTGAAGAGGATACTGCTCAGCGTGCCAGAGCTTAGGCGATTAAGCTTTACCTGAGACAGAGGACAAATAAGCTTTTTTAACC
>NC_051406.1:1505618-1505702 GCF_015228065.2 Penaeus monodon | reverse complement strand
TCGTGTGATTCTTGTAATATTATCATTCATCCTTTTCTTAATCTTTCATTATTGTTGAAAGGCAGAAATTCTCTCTATATGTAT
>NC_051406.1:1505119-1505327 GCF_015228065.2 Penaeus monodon | reverse complement strand
CATTGTTTTGTAAAACTAAGTCGACCCAACACTTTAATTCATTATGCAATTTTCCGATAGAAATTAAACAGACCAACTGAACCACACGAAACTAAAACATTCATTTGCATTTTCAGTTATGGACTTCTTTTAAAATGATAATGTTCTAATTAATCAGAAGTTCACCGCAAAACAAAATCAACAATGGATACAATTTCAAAGGGAATTG
>NC_051406.1:1503617-1504141 GCF_015228065.2 Penaeus monodon | reverse complement strand
TCTTTCCTGCATTTCTTTTTCTTTCTTTTTTCCAGTTATCTTTACAATATAAACAACATTAATCATTTATCTTGGATTGTTCAACCTGAGTGTTCAACTTGAGTGTTCAATTTATGTTCAACCTGAGTGTTCAACCTACGTGTTCAACTTGAATTTATGTTCAGCCAGAGTGTTCAACCCTGAGTATTCAACCTGAGTGTTCACCGTGAAATGAACGAGCATTGGTGAACAGAAATCTTGGGGCGAACGACCCAAGATTCATTTATCAGGATAGAACTGTGGCTTATGGGCTCCTGCCTGGGTATTTACGCGAGATTATATGCAAATTTGTATTTTCCTTTTGGGGGATTTCATCATACGAAAATGCTGCATGTTATTTGGTGGATTTATAATTCAGTGATGTATTTTCCTTGGTTGATTCGTATTTAAAAGTTGTATTCCGTTTGGATGCATAGTTGGATGTATTTCCCTTGGTGAATTCACGCCAAGTTGTATTTCATAATGTGGATTCAGATTTAAAATGT
>NC_051406.1:1503093-1503573 GCF_015228065.2 Penaeus monodon | reverse complement strand
GAAACGACCAGTTCATCTGCATTCCTTCGGCAACAAAGGCTGTTAGTGGGTGGATAGTGATTGTTAGTCACTGTTTAGCTAGAGACACTTGTTCACCTCTCATTATTGTCCATTTTTCTTAACTATAAACACTTTTTTCACTTCTCTTCACATTATAGAAACTTGTTCACTTCTTGTTCACTTCTCTTCACTTAAACTACAGACATTTGTTCATATCTTGTTCACTTCCATTCACTTTAATCATAAACTTGTTCACTTCTTGTTCACTTCTCTTCACCTTAACTATACACACTTGTTAACTTCTTGCTGGATCCAGTAAAGCCCCACAGGCGAGAACCACACTTCACGGTTCCAGGTTTCCGAACACTTGAGGAACACTTGTGCTGTTGGGTCTCCAAGAATCAAGTCTGCACTTATGGTACCAAGCACTTATTTTTTCTGTACACATTACTTACCGGGTGTAAAATCTGCAGCACGTTA
>NC_051406.1:1502499-1502695 GCF_015228065.2 Penaeus monodon | reverse complement strand
CTCTCCTTCCACTCACTACCATCATCACTAACGCTTTTTCGTCACAACATCAGTTCCATCTGAGCTTCCGATCGAGAAAGGAAAAATAAACTGCTTTGTCAGAACTTTCCACACTGCTAATTGGCGTGTTTGATAAAATAATGCCTTTTTCATTGATGCGACAGAAGAGGGTTTTTTTATTCAGGAGGAAAGACAG
>NC_051406.1:1501725-1502302 GCF_015228065.2 Penaeus monodon | reverse complement strand
CGTTCAAGAAGTTGTAGAAGTTAATTTTCCGCCTTTTTTTCCCTTTACTTTCGCACTCACTTTTTCGTTATTTTCTTTCTTCTTTTTATCTTTTTTTAGGTTCGTTGTCATCTCATTGTTTCTTTCTTCTCTTTCTCCTTCCTTATTCTTTTCTTTCTTCTTGCTTTCATTTTCTTATTATTCCCTTCTTATCTTCCTCTCGCTTTTCCTTTTATATTTTCATTCGCTTTTTTCTCCTTTCTGTTTATTTTCTTTATCTTATTTATTTTTCTTTTTTTTCCTGTTCCTAGTTCCTTTCACCTGTCTCTCCTTCCCGCTTTTTCCCGTCTCCGCTTCTTCCTTATTTACTGACCTTTTGCTTCTCCTCTTTTTCCTTTCTCCTCCACTTTCTCCCCTCCTTCCTCCTTTGCTCCTTCTCTCTTTTTTTCTGCTCTCCTCTCTTTCTCTCCCTCTCTCCCTTTCGCACTTTCTCCTCCTCCTCCTACGAAGATCAAACAGACATTTATCAATAATCAAATATATATTGCCTTTTTCTATATACAAAGACCGAAGGAAAGCAATATTGCATTATAAATCA
>NC_051406.1:1501037-1501224 GCF_015228065.2 Penaeus monodon | reverse complement strand
GTGCCTTTCTACGTTCCTTTAAGGGCTTAATGGAACTTGCAAATACGAGGCAAAAGAAACAAGTTCAAAAAGTTCACACAAGTAAAAGTTCATCTTGAAGGTCACACAAAGCAAGACAAAAGATGATGTAAACTTGACTTGATATGAACACATTAATAGTAAAAGAAAAAGAGCGTTTGACGAGGGT
>NC_051406.1:1500239-1501008 GCF_015228065.2 Penaeus monodon | reverse complement strand
CCCGGTGTAAATCAAATAATGAAGGTTATATTCATAAATTCATAATAAGTATTAAAGTAATATTTGCTTTGTCATAAAAGTGATTTAAACTTTAGGCTCTTCCTTATAACCGGCGTGAAAAAAAATTGGATAAAAAAGTAATTTCAATAAAAAGACTCTCTTCTTTATTTTGATTACTATTTTCGTTTTCATTTCCTTTCACTGGTTTATTTAGTGTCCTTATTCTATTTCATTTTAGTGTTATTGTCTCTTTGTTCGTTTTTTAAGTTATTTTATTCAAGTAAATTCATATTAGTTATTTTTTATTTCCAATTTTTGGAATGAAGAGAAAACGAGACAACAGCTCATGCACCCTCTCTTCCCCTCTCCCTCCCTCCCTCTACTTATCCCCTCCCTCCCCTCTCCCAATCCCCCTCCCTCCCTCCCCTCTCCCAATCCCCTCCCTCCCTCTACTTATCCCCTCCCTCCCCTCTCCCAATCCCCCTCCCTCCCTCCCCTCTCCCAATCCCCTCCCTCCCTTTACTTATCCCCCTCCCTTCCCTCTCCCAATCCGCCTCCCTTCCCCTCCTTCTCCCCCCTCCCCTCTCCCAACCCCCCTCCCTCCTCCTCCCTCACCTCTACTTATCCATCTCCCTCCCCCTCCCTCCCCTTCCTCCCTCCGATCTTTTTGTTTTTTTTTTCGCGTGTTTTGCTAATCTGTTTATCTGTTTATCTGTTTGTCATATAACAGACGTACACTTTCAAGAGTTATGAAAAGATGTATAATCTG
>NC_051406.1:1499828-1500209 GCF_015228065.2 Penaeus monodon | reverse complement strand
GAGGGAAGACTATTGTATTGTATAAAATCTGAAGCAGATAAGCTAAAGACTAGATTTAAACAAAGCTATATCAAGCTCTATGAAAGACAGAAAAAAAAATGCAAATCAAGTAGTGGACAATAGCAGATGAAAGGCCTGGTGTTCAAGAAATTCACTTAACTTTTACACTTTCAATTAAGCTGAACTAACGCAACATCTTAGGGTACAGTTAGTATTGCACAGACTAAGATCATTGTACATATTTACTCGCCAGGGTGCCAAATATTAATGGCCTTTCCGTCCGTGCTTTTTCTCCTTATTTCTTTGTGAAGCTTTTTTTCTCTCTTTTGCTACGCGGGATAAATTCATACGGTTTTGGTGTTTCATTTTGCTTTAGCGGAA
>NC_051406.1:1498679-1499068 GCF_015228065.2 Penaeus monodon | reverse complement strand
AGAAACCCCGCTGTGGAACTTTTTTCATTTGAACTCCCAACCCCAACCACCCCCGCCCCAGAAACAAAGAAAAAAAGGAAATTGCCTCCAACTTCCCCCACACAGGCGACGACTCGAGACTTAACTACCCTTAACAGCTTCCTCCTTAAACAAGATTCTTGAAGATCCTCGAACTTGCAGAAACCTCTCTACGGAGCTCCGGTTAACTCTCTCTAAAGACTGTTTGCAATTTCACTCGTCACTGTCAACATCACTGGCGTGCGTCTTCGCTCGGCCTCTGCTTTGCTTGATCGTTGGGCTTTGTCGGTGTGAAAATGGAGGGGTTTGTACATACGGGCGTTGGGGAATGGTTTTTGATAGTTTGAGTTTTATATTTGATGCTAGAATGG
>NC_051406.1:1498102-1498417 GCF_015228065.2 Penaeus monodon | reverse complement strand
GCTGCGAATCTTCCTGACCGATTAATTGTGTTAACCCGCTTTCCCACGCCTCCGCCTGTTATCAGTTGAACAAAAAACAGCTAAAAGGTTTGTCTTCAGCAAAATAGTGACATTTTTTTATCAATAATGGAATACGTGTCTTCACCATAGACATACTTTCACTGGACTATCACGGCGTCAAAAGAGGGTGTCTAGTGAAGAGGGAACTAAAGTAGAAAAATTATATATATAGGAGATTTGAAAGCGTAGATCCGTTGATATCGGATGCTACATTAGGCGCATTTGATCCTCTTATTCGGCGATTTTACTCGATCT
>NC_051406.1:1497706-1497791 GCF_015228065.2 Penaeus monodon | reverse complement strand
TACATGTTGGGATGGATATATGTAGATAAAAAATAAATAAAATATACAGAAATATAATTATGCAGTAGACAGATATCAATATACA
>NC_051406.1:1497398-1497612 GCF_015228065.2 Penaeus monodon | reverse complement strand
CATGAAAGCGTAGGAACTACTATATCAAATACTTTTCCCTCTCTTTCATCATTTCTCGTCTCTTTCTATCTGCCTTTTCAGTTTCTCAAGATCTCGTGTTTACTGACATTTCAGTGAATTCAAAAAGTGAAAGAAAATGAATGAATGAGAAGAATTAGCTTTTTTTATAATGTTTTTTCAGTCAAGTGGAATAGTGCACTTATTCTTCATTACA
>NC_051406.1:1497152-1497220 GCF_015228065.2 Penaeus monodon | reverse complement strand
AGTTCACAACCAAGGACAACTTGAAATGGAATGCATCTATTATGTATGCATTGGAGGAGAGGTATAAC
>NC_051406.1:1496481-1496964 GCF_015228065.2 Penaeus monodon | reverse complement strand
AACCTAAACTAACCTGACGTGTAATACTAAGCAATAGACAGATAATCCGTTTTGTATTATCATCTTTCTTTAATTTTTGTTGTTGTTTGTATTTTCCTTTCTTTAATTTTTTGTTTAATTCTTTATCTCATCATCTTTATTTCATCTTTATCTCATCTTTACTCTAGTTATATTGTTATTTTGTATTCCCCTTCTTTTAATTTTTTGGTTTAGTTCTATATTTCATTCCCCCTATTTATCATATCTTGCCCTCTAATTATCCATTCGTTATAACTGCACGTTGTCCATACCGGCGCTTTGAAATTATTTGGGTTAACGCTAGAAAAAAAATAGAAATTTGATTTTTGATTTTTATATTTACAGTCAAGTCCATAAACGTGATTATCAGTTACAAGAGTGACATCTAATCAAAGGCAATTAGCATTAAATGAAGGAAAAAAACTGTGGAAAATACTGAAAAAATTATCGCGTTTTAAAAGTAAA
>NC_051406.1:1495872-1496181 GCF_015228065.2 Penaeus monodon | reverse complement strand
ATTTTCCATCACAAACCTATATACAAAACACTTCAGCAAACGAGAACCTTCACTGCCTCTCTGGCTTCCTATATACGCCACAAAAAAAAGAGAAAAAAGAAGGAGAATGTCCAGAGACCGTTTTGGCGAAGGAGCGTCCAGGGGCGGGGCGCTGCCTCTCGAATTCGGTCGCTCAGGACAAAGGACTTCTAATTTCCCGAGGGATTTGTCTTATCCGTGAATGGAGGAGAAAGGACAAACAGGTGTGTGCGTGTTTTTTTTTTTATGCGTTTATGTTTGTATGTAGTTGGGGGTGGAGGAGTATACGTT
>NC_051406.1:1495208-1495790 GCF_015228065.2 Penaeus monodon | reverse complement strand
CATAACAAAACGATTTTTTCATTCTTAATCAACAATCCCCCCCTCCCCCCCCAAAAAGGCATGTAATTCTCAAGTACTGCGACGGACCCATTCTTGACGGAGGACCCGGATGTGAGGATCATGAAAAAAACAAGAATTCAACACAGTCAGTGGATGAACTTCCGTCCCTTATTGCACCAACTGAATATCAAGGAAGTTTTTACCTACCTTATGTAGATTCCGTTTCAAATTCGTACATACGCGAACGAGAATGTGGACGAATCGCCCCGAAACGCCGACATGGAAGATGAGAGCGAAAAGTGAATACGTTTTAGGTACGAGAGAGGAACTGGGGGGAGGGGGGAGGGGGATGGAAAGGAGCTTGAGTAGAGCAGCTTTTTCTTCTTTGCTGCAGTGGCACTCAGGGTCTTTGGCACTCTCGGCGGGTGATTTAGGAGACACCAGTCGACTTGCAGGAATAAAAAAAAAAAGCATCAACACGAAAGGACATAGTTGTACTAATACTTCTGTTACGATCTTGATATTATGGAAGAGATCGGGGTCTGCACAACGGTGCTTCTTTGTTCTTTGTATCTTAGGCTG
>NC_051406.1:1494535-1494923 GCF_015228065.2 Penaeus monodon | reverse complement strand
TAAGAATAAAATCCATCTTTTTTTATCAATATCCATCTCTGGTGCCAAGAGTGGAATTTACAACCTGTGTTTCGTCTATGGTATAATCATCTTGAATTATTCACTTCATTTCGTTAATTTAGCAAATTAATGTAATCTTATAGTAGGACTGTTTGACTGGTTAATCATGAGATTATTGCTATTGCATCAAGGATATTTTGGGTAATTTGCATCCATAATTTAAATTTAAGATTTTCTGGGCTGCGTGTGAAGTTAAGAATGAAATTACTCGTTGAATATTAATGATATGTTTGTGTCATTTACACTAAGAATGTAATTTACAGTTGCTTGTTATTAGCGTAGGGTATGTGGTTGTTAATGTTCCTTTGCATTGGTAGGGAATTTTGGG
>NC_051406.1:1493806-1494435 GCF_015228065.2 Penaeus monodon | reverse complement strand
TTAAAGGAAAGAATTTCCCAGAAGTGTTTACACCTCGCGTGGGATTCTGTTCGTACTAGGCTGCTAAGAATCAAAGGCCTTTTCTTTTATTATTTTCTTCTTTTTATTTATTTTTCTCATCTGCTTTTTTTATTGATATTCGATCGTGCTTACTTTGAAATTGCACTTTCATAGCAACTCTACATCGGCAATGTTGCTCCCGTCATTATCATTACTGATTACTGTTTCCCGGTGTTTGTTATTGGCGTTAGTGCTATTATTACTATCTTTACCATCATTATCATCTTTTTGTGTATTATTCTCATCGCTATCACGTTTACATCACACTTATACTCACACGTTATTCAAAAAGAATTCCACAATACCTTTGCAATTGAGCAGAATTATTACTATAATTTATTTATCCTTATCATCATCACCAGTTTCACACTAGACTTGCACAAAAAGGAATTCTGAAATAATATCTTTGCAGCTGAACAGAATTTGCAATTTTATTCCACCAAGCCAACGAGATGCATTTGTCCTGAAAACTAAAAATAGCCTCACAAGTTTTCCATTGCAATGAATGCCCGCTGCAATGCAAATTGAATTTAATTGCAATCGTAAAAATGGGACCCAAAACAGAAAAA
>NC_051406.1:1493559-1493782 GCF_015228065.2 Penaeus monodon | reverse complement strand
TTAAATATAATAATGATGATGAGATGTAATAACCAGGGAGCCTGTGTGTGTTCATTTTCCTTTTTTTTCCCCCTTTTTTTGAAATGAGAAAACAGAAAATAAAATAAACTGTCTATTAATATCTGGAGTGTAAATTTTCCGTGTTTTTTTAACTGATAAGTGTCGGGAAGTGAGATTCCTAGTCCTCCTCTCCCTCGCATCTCGCCTCCCGTTTGTGTTTTGC
>NC_051406.1:1492670-1493144 GCF_015228065.2 Penaeus monodon | reverse complement strand
GTCATTAGGATTTATAAATACTATATGATCATTTAAATATTTCATAAAAGCTTGAATTTCAATGCTGATATCACTTTAATATCTGCCACTAATTCATGAATATTTTTAGAACAGCGAATCAAAAGGAATTTTATTGCATTTTATCCGCCTAATAGTCATGCCTTTTTTTTTTTTTTTTGAAAAGCAGGTATCGTAAATATAATAATTTGAATATGGTTGATTTAATGCAAGTACCAAGAAATACATAACGTTTTTCATTAAAATTTGATCGAATATTTTGATACATGGAAAATACACATCTTGCAAAAAATTATATTTAGGATAATAATAATGATATTTACTAAAGTATTTAACAGATAGGGTTAGTCTCTAAGTTATTCATTTTCCTCTACATTCATTAGCGGGAATGTATTAAATATTCATGGCGCAAATTTATTATTCAAGAGTTACGGATGCAGTGGCAAGTAGCTTCAA
>NC_051406.1:1491987-1492092 GCF_015228065.2 Penaeus monodon | reverse complement strand
TCTATCAAGTATCTTTCTATACAAAAAAGAAAATACCCGGAACCAAAGACCTTTAAGAATATCGACTCTTTTTCGTAAAGTGAACATTTCAAAATAATAATAATA
>NC_051406.1:1491254-1491821 GCF_015228065.2 Penaeus monodon | reverse complement strand
CGATAATATTAAGAAATACTACCGATAGATAGATCGATAGACAACCCGCTTTCAAATCCGTTCAAAATGATTAGTCGAGGAATTATGCGATTACGTCATCGCCAGCGTATCCGTCGCCCTGTTTACAACGTTTTCACGGGTATACTAAACGGCCATCCATTCATTACCTTTTTCATACAGGTAATTCAACCATGGTAATAATGCAGGATTTGCTGTTGATATCTGTTGTTATTTTCCCTGGGATTATTCACGCCAATCGCTCAATTGGGAGTTAATTATGAATACATTACACTGGCCCGAAATTAAAATATTTGTTTGGTGTACACAGCGAACGATTAAAAGTTCATAACATCGCAACACTCTATTGCAAAATACACAAATTGCCTGCAGCGGCCGAGGATTTTGCAATGTCTGTTGGGATGTTTGATGGGCAGTACGTAAAAAGCGGCTGTTTTTTTTACCCCTTTTGGTTGTCCTTCAAGGTCATTTTAAGAGAAATTCGCCGCAAGACGTTTTGGCAATTAAGATGTTAAGTTTATGAATTTAAAATTGCATTTAATTGCTGTG
>NC_051406.1:1490888-1491085 GCF_015228065.2 Penaeus monodon | reverse complement strand
CCTCTAATCCCCCCTTTCTTGTCTTCCTTGTCCTCTCCTCCTTCCTTTTCGCCAAAGGGTCATTTTGCTTCCAAACTTAACTGGCTTTGAACACAAAAGCATCAGTTTAAAAATCTCTTGTCAGGAAGTATTCACACCAAGAGGCCATTTTCCTCCACACTTCATCAGGGTTAGCTTTTGCTGTGTGTTGTTTTCGT
>NC_051406.1:1490709-1490797 GCF_015228065.2 Penaeus monodon | reverse complement strand
GATAAATATTACAAATAAAACGACGCATGCAAACCATGAAATTAACAGACAAATAAAAGGACATCTTGACCCCAAATACCTCTGAAGT
>NC_051406.1:1490217-1490663 GCF_015228065.2 Penaeus monodon | reverse complement strand
AAAAAAAAATCTCTTATTCCTCTCTGTCTTGTGTGTTTCTCCCATTTCTAAATCCGGATTACTTCTTAATCCTCAAAATTCAACCTTTGTGAGTGAGATTAAAAACATCTTTAGAATTTGTAATACCTTTGGCAGCAGAGTTACTTAGCGTAAGCTGTTATAATACACACGTGTAAAATTTTACATTCACCATCCTTATTACTTTACTATCTCGCTTTGAAAATAATTGATGCAGAGTGCTTACTTCTCTTTTAAAACTAAGTACGCTCGCTTAATCGCTCATTATAATCACATAATACGTTTTACATTTCCGTATCTTACTCAGAGAATTATCTATAGAGGTATTAACTACAATCTCAATACAATAGGAACGGAACTATAAGCAGATGGCGAATTTAAACCTCTGTCAGTTCAAAGGAAGATCAGATCAGTGGGTTCGGATGCTC
>NC_051406.1:1489267-1489447 GCF_015228065.2 Penaeus monodon | reverse complement strand
ACGACATGCGACAGAAATGCAATGAGTAGAGGGGGGGCGGAGTTAATCGTTAGATGAGTAGTTTACGTACATTGTGACCCTTGCCGTTAATGCGTATTGTTGGGTAGAGAGAGGGCGAGGTAATGCGTAGATGAATAGTCATTGTGCCCGTGCCGTGAATGCGATTTGGAGGGAGGGGAG
>NC_051406.1:1488882-1489101 GCF_015228065.2 Penaeus monodon | reverse complement strand
AAGATTGGGTACGTGCTTAAAACAATAAAGCAATACTGCATATATTCGTTTGATGCGCCTATGTATAAAATGCTTACACTAATTAATGTGCCAGTGACATGCGAGTATATCCTTAATCGTCAGCAAAGTTTTAATTGAAGAAAAAATATGAGAGTTGAAGTAAAGACGAAAATAGGTCACATCTGCCTAATTCATTTCTTCAGTGTTGGTACTTTGATC
>NC_051406.1:1488469-1488859 GCF_015228065.2 Penaeus monodon | reverse complement strand
ACATTAATATTAAAATATCGCAGCTGATGTCATTATCCTTAGCTCCGTATTGATAACTTGAATAATCATTTATTAACTGAAATCGTGACCGCAGTTATGTTACATTTCAAAATCCAGCGATATAGAGCATATATATTATATGATGTAGATTAAACAGGTTATCTATTATATCAGATCAACCAATGAAAAAAGATGGTGAGATTTTGCATGATCTATTAATCCCATAGATTTTTGCTCTCTTTTACCTGTATTTATTTGGAATCAATATTAATTAACGATCTGAATGTATTATCGGCAGGGGATTGATTGATTTCCCGATAGAGTGAATTACTGACTAAAGCAAATCGTAGTTAAAGCTAATCAGTGAATGCCTTGATGTATATAAGCAAA
>NC_051406.1:1485084-1485516 GCF_015228065.2 Penaeus monodon | reverse complement strand
CATGCATGATGTATATATTTACATATGCGTCTCTGTATGTTTATTTTTTTCCACATCTCTATAAAATACACCTCGACTGCTCCGTTCAGCCCACAGAGCGACGCCTCGGCGGGGAATCCCCGAAATCAATAGCATAAAAGCGACTTTCCGCTTCTTCTCATTAACAAGATTGGCGCGGCCTCTCTGCGAGACGAACTCCGCTGCTGTGAAAGGAAATAATCCTATTGTGACTTCGGGAGAGGAAGGTAATACTCAAGATTAGCATCTGATTCTTCCGAGGGGGTTGGCCGCCCCTAATCTCTTTAATATCACCTGCCAAACGGGCTGTCTCCCTAATGAAAAAGTGGATCGGGGAAGTCGGCTCCCGAAGCCCGCGGTATATGGATGTGTCGGGTCGATGCTCTTTGGACACACGTACGTGCATATGCAAGC
>NC_051406.1:1483375-1483743 GCF_015228065.2 Penaeus monodon | reverse complement strand
TTTGGGAGCAAAACCAACCTTGTAATTATTTAGTGCAAATATTGATTAATCTATCAGCTGCACCAATACCTACAATCTTTACAGACTACAAGTTGTGGGGAATCCTTTAAATCGAACATTCCTGAAGTTACAAATTACCATTTTATCACAACAAATACAGGACACAAAACACGTATTGGATGACATTGTATCATTTTCACCATTCATCTTGTTTGTAATCTCAAAAGGATATAAGCAAGTTCAAGAAAATACTGTTTTCTTTTATAACATTTTACTGAATTTCATATTCACTATCATCCATCCACTGATACAACTTCTATTGTCTGATGAGGATTACATTTTGCTAAAAACAAAGTTTTTCATCTATT
>NC_051406.1:1482511-1482930 GCF_015228065.2 Penaeus monodon | reverse complement strand
TAATGGATTACTCACCATTTGAAATCAAAACCGTGGCAAGAGAATAAATTGCCAAAAAGTAAACTAACTCCATATCAAAAGAAATTTCCTGGTTCTTGGTTCACTTTATTGATGAAATTAAAACCCCATGATAATTTTCAGTTTTTATTAGACTACACTTCTATGCAATGCTCTACAGCTTCACGTGACTGAAAAAAGAATGAGTAATGATTTTAGTGAATAAAAGAAAAAAAAGAGGGGGGAGAGGGGAGGGTAATTACTGTGGGTCACCCCATAGTATTTCTCTGTGGCAGGGGAAGCATCTGGCAACACTCGGAGCTTTGAAGAAACCAGATACTTTCTTATCACTTGTGCAGGCAAAGCTTTAAAAAATCTTTGCCAACTCATTTGACCTTAAAATGATTTTGAATGGTATGCAT
>NC_051406.1:1481794-1482005 GCF_015228065.2 Penaeus monodon | reverse complement strand
TCTCGACTTAAACTCTTGACAATAATAAATGAAAATCCTTCACAATATTATGATCATCCTTTCATTCACACCTACTCGATTTGTTCCTAAAAGTGATCCAAATTTTCAACTGCCAACACTTATAAAATAATTCTGACACGCCACCTTCTTAAATGTATTCAAATATTTCTATATCAGTTACAATTACATTGAGAAAAAAAACAATGCCTGA
>NC_051406.1:1481335-1481755 GCF_015228065.2 Penaeus monodon | reverse complement strand
ATGGTTACAAATAACAGAGAAAAAAAGAGGGACAAATATTGTCTTAGACATTACAAAGGTTTACAGATGTTGAAATTGGTGTCTATGGTTCTTACAGGCAAGTCATGTACACAAACTCTACATAATTTTTTTGTTTATTTCTTTGCTTTATAAGTATTTCTCCTTAAAAATCAAAACAATACAGCAAGATTTTTTTTTAGAAGACACCTTTTTTTTTTTTTAAGATCTGAACAGAAAGGTGTATTCTTCCAGTACATTTTCTGTGAAGTCCATTTAAAAATGGAAAAAAAATCTTGAAACACTAGTCATCACTTCAAATGCACTTCAAGAAATGTACCGAGTACTGAGAAGCATCATAAATGACCATTAGCTGATGTCTACAATATCAACAGAACTGATGATGATGATCATGGCATTAGA
>NC_051406.1:1481131-1481285 GCF_015228065.2 Penaeus monodon | reverse complement strand
TTCAAAATACTAACAACACTGTAATGAAGAACCACCTCTTCTTGAACTCAAAAATAATTAATAAATAAAAAGATAATATTTAATGAATGACAAGGGCAAGAGGTACTCTTAAGAACCATTATATCCACACAATTAAAACGTTTTGCAGTATTGC
>NC_051406.1:1480879-1481100 GCF_015228065.2 Penaeus monodon | reverse complement strand
GTCTTCTGTTCTAACAAACCTTTTACAAAGTCGGCTCATAAAGTGATCTCACTGAATAATATAGATTTGATTTTAGGGTGATACAAGGGGATGGGGGGGGGGGGGGTGCAAGTACAGACAAAACAGATGTCACTAGTTCTTTGCTACAGGATAATAAATGGTCCCACGAGGCATTGGATTTTCATCTCAAAAAATCATGGTAGAAAAAAATACAAAAATGT
>NC_051406.1:1480581-1480749 GCF_015228065.2 Penaeus monodon | reverse complement strand
CCAAAGCCAATCAACCGATTTCAAGATGCCGCCAAGGCAGGTGAACAAGCACATGACCTCAAGCAAGCTAGTGGCGACCTGTTGAAAAGGGTGTGCCCCGATGCCCTCGCACAGAAGGGGAACCAGTTCAGTGAAGAAATCCTAAGCAGTAGTTACTGTGAGGTCTGC
>NC_051406.1:1480280-1480543 GCF_015228065.2 Penaeus monodon | reverse complement strand
GTAGGAATATACAACAACTTATTTTGCAGCAAATGTTGTATACATGCAATATTTTCTAAATAATGATTACTATTTATCTGAAGGAGGGAGGGTCAAATCAGAAAAGGAGAGTACAGGAAAATGTGAAGTTACACACTCCAATCCAAGAACTGCAGAAGTGGATTCTCGATCATTGAAGAACAGAAAACCATGGATAAAGTTAACTCAGCCAACAAGAACTTGTCATCCAACCCGTGCAAGCGAGGAAACAGAGATGTAAAACA
>NC_051406.1:1480129-1480207 GCF_015228065.2 Penaeus monodon | reverse complement strand
CATGGAGGGGGAAAAGGGTCAATTATCTGCTATCAGACCTGCCTATTTTCTCTTGTCGAGGAGACAGAAAAATCTTTG
>NC_051406.1:1479488-1480073 GCF_015228065.2 Penaeus monodon | reverse complement strand
TGACAGGCAAACTATACATTCACAGATGCAAGATAATAAAAGAAATATGTCATGGGTTAAACACCAGTCAAACCACTTGGAAAAAGCACATCTTGGAGTAAGAAATGGCTAAATGTACGCTGTCCCAACCAACAGAAGTCTAGCACAGTACAAACACACAAAAATATCATTAAAAAAAAAAAAAAAGAGAGAAAGTCATATATATATATATCACATGGACAGAAGGAGAGGGAGGGGAGGGAGTGTATAAAATAATAAACTGGACGAAGAAAGAATAGAAGGCTAATCAACTCCTACGCTAAAGAAAAAAAAAAAGTTTATAATCTTTTTCTTTCTTTCTTTTTTGCCCTGCCATCAAATCAGAGGAAGAGGAGAAAAAAAAGAGAGAAGAAAAGACTTGCTTATTCTTTCTACAAAACAAGTCATCAACACACCTGCCTGTCTGACACATGTTCAACAAATACACTCAGTTACACTCACTTTTTTTTTTTAACAATATAAGCAGAGGTTATACAAGGAGTTTACAATGGGATTATGTGGGATCATTCTTCTTCCTCATTCTTTCTTTCTTACACTGAGTTCTAC
>NC_051406.1:1479069-1479358 GCF_015228065.2 Penaeus monodon | reverse complement strand
TTGGAAGGAGCAACAGACCTTAATTACAAAATCTTATACAATACACAGTTAAACAGACAATGTCTTCATTACAAATCCAAACTAATATGGTCTTAGTCACATCAAAATCATAGACATACTTCTGATTTCCATAAAATGAAAAAAAGGAAAGTATCCCTGCATATAAGACGCAGATACATAGAAAAAACAAAAAAACTCCCGAGAGGGGGTGTGGGGGTGAGGGGCAATGTGGTATTCTTCTTTGTCTATTTCCGCGGGTTACGAACTATCACGTCATAATGAATCCCGC
>NC_051406.1:1478806-1478976 GCF_015228065.2 Penaeus monodon | reverse complement strand
TTATCTTCCTTTCAAGTAAGAAGTGCAATAATCTTTTTTTTTTCTCTCTCTCTCTACATACAAAGAAGGTCCCTTCTTATCAAATAAAATTGGCAAAAAAAAAAGGGGAGGAAAAAACAGCACTACCAAAATAATCCCTTTCCTATGTAGATATATCCATCATTAAATAA
>NC_051406.1:1478329-1478782 GCF_015228065.2 Penaeus monodon | reverse complement strand
GTCTATCTTTAGTCTAAATTATTCTGGGAATTGTATTCACATATTATCTTTTTTTTAATTTCTAAACAGGATGGGCAGGGGTTGGTTTACAGACGAAAGTTACTCCACCAAACGACTTCAACTCAGTAGCTGTGTAGTGGCATATCTTCTAAACAGTTATGTATATGATATGGCTAAATATAAATGAATTCATTCATGAGCTTTTGGTCATGTGGAGAAAAAACACTATTACAACTATAAGACCCATTCATATCCAAAAAACATTTTTGTATTGTATTATCTATTCTTTAAATTTCTCTTATATATATATAACTTCAGCTTGCTTTATTTTTGTGCCATAAAAGCACTAACAAAAATAAGAAAGTCATTGTTAAAAAAATAAAAAAAGACATAAGAACAATGCAACACTTCCACAGGTTTTCAATAACCTTCTGAATTAGCACGTGGAAGATT
>NC_051406.1:1478103-1478265 GCF_015228065.2 Penaeus monodon | reverse complement strand
ATATCCACACTAATGTGGACCCATTATATAATCATACACAACGTATAATCAAATATTCACCAAGAGAAAATAAAACTGTAATAAAAGAAAAGAAAAAAAACTACGACAATACAGGAATTCCTAACCAATATTAGAGAAAGAGTACAAAAACGCCTCTCGGGT
>NC_051406.1:1477937-1478069 GCF_015228065.2 Penaeus monodon | reverse complement strand
GGCTATTATTATCAGCAGCATTAGTGGCAAAAACAAGCGAGGCCAGTGGGCGAAACCCCAACAACAGGCAGCATAGGGGGAGGGGAGACCGCATCAAACCGGCCCAGTCAGTTGCACCCTCTCTCTTTCTCA
>NC_051406.1:1477762-1477898 GCF_015228065.2 Penaeus monodon | reverse complement strand
ATCGCCTCGTCACACGTCACACACTGCTGCACGCTGCTGTCTCTGGGCCCACTGTTCTCATCAAGCGGATGTCCTCCCGTTTTCTTTGTCTTCTTTTCAACATAAAGAAAGGGGAACACCTTGAGCTTGGGCTCTC
>NC_051406.1:1476957-1477630 GCF_015228065.2 Penaeus monodon | reverse complement strand
GTCTCAGCAAGATTTCAGTAGCTATTTATCTTCACTAGGATTCTTCTAGTGGCCTCCTGTAAGTGTGGAAAGAGAAAAGACATGGGATGTGAGATTTAAAAGATACTCTGTACTTCCACAATGTCAGAATCTGCACAAGCTAATTAAGAAATATGTGGCACAATTAAAAATCAAAAGCACATTCTGTAACTCTAAAACTAGTACATTTTACATTGTACATTTTAAAACTTATCACCATTCATAATTACAGATGCTAGTCAGAAATAAGTATAATAATAATTGATTACAATATTTTTAAAAAATGCTAGTAATTATTAATGAATCCTTTTTCTTCCAAACATAATAATAGAATTTTAAAATGAAGGCAGCCATGGAACTGAACACAAGACAAAATAACAAGTTTGCTAATACTAGAATCAGCTTTTTCTCCCATTGATATTTCCGAATATCAACCCTACAGTTCACCTGCCTTCCTCCACCAAACATCTACTGGAAAAAGCCTTCACTCAACTGCATCTGAAGGATTTTATCTCCCTACTTAGCCTGATAGCTACTGAAACAACAATAGTCTGTAATGTCTTACATAGATATCAAAAGAACTGCCTTGTGTATGCAACAACTTGCTCACAATCTTCAGCCTACCTCTGCTATCTTGTTGCATTAAAGTTCCCAT
>NC_051406.1:1474911-1476154 GCF_015228065.2 Penaeus monodon | reverse complement strand
AAATGCACCCAAATTACTGGTTCAACAATTCCCCAGCTCATACAGAGTATACATTATCTGACAGGCACCACAGAATTTGAAGAATGCAGACCTACACAACAATGACCCTTTAACACGGCATAAGAACTAAATAACAAAGAAACACGAAAACTTTAGTAGCATTGAACAAACCAACATTTTCTGACAATCCAACCCTACACACTATAAACCAATTAGCCCTCAGTCACAGTAGAGGTCAATATCAAAGCAATTAACAAGTAGGAATGAGCAAGTCTGGGCACGCCTTCAAATGCAGGCCTGTTGGCGCTTTTGTTGCCCTGGAGACATTGGGTTAATTCTCATTCCCTTCAGCTTTCCCATAATTATTTTACAGAATGTGACAGATTTAATACAATACAACATACTTATTATTAAACTGTGGAAACCAAGTCAAAACATCTCAAAATTCAAAATATTTTACTCTTTTCATCCTGCCAATCTGTAAATACTATCATCAAAGCACTTTAGCCATTATTTGTTTCATTACTGTTATATGATGTGCGCTGCCTCCTTATTATCTTGAGATTACCACCATAACTTCTGGAAATATGTTACAGTAATTTGAGTTGAACTATCTGAGAATCATTTCTCTAAACTCACTTCAACATAAACCAATACTAATCTTATATAACTGCTTTCGATTTCACCATCGTATAAAAAAAAAAAAAATCTCCATTCAACCCAAACAAAGAACACAATAATGAAAACTCTTCTGAGCCCTTCCGAATTCAAACGAAATCCAATCACAAATGATAATCCAAGGAAACATTTAAATTACTTGCATTGAAAAGTTAATAGAAATGAAAGGGGAAAAGAAAAAGGAGCTACTCGAACACATGCCTCAAGCCTCCCTCCTCTTGGAATTTGCACAAGCACGGGAAGAGAAAACCACAGGGAATGCAAACAAGAGGATGGGAGAAAAGGTACAATGCCCATGCAAAGAACATACACGAGAATATGGGAGAAAGGAGAAGCAGGAGAAATATGAGAAAAGGAGTGGAGAAGAGAGATATAAATGAATAATGTTCTAAAGAGGACACAGAAAGTGGGACAAGCAGTGAAGGAAACAAGGTAAGAGATTATGGAGGAAGAGTAAAACAGAAAAAACAAAGTATCCAACAAGAATCTACAACTAAAAATGACTTCATAAACAATGGTAATACCAAACCATGCATAATTAAAAAGAAATTCATTGGTACTGCCT
>NC_051406.1:1474265-1474884 GCF_015228065.2 Penaeus monodon | reverse complement strand
GAGAACGTTTACATCACTTAATAATAATTAATGAAGGTATTTACTAACATAACCATTTTTCAAAGTAGTTACTCATACTACTAATATTTCAGGACTTTAATCAACTACAGATCAATTAATCAAATACAATAAGGGCACTTGTATTTATTCTATCAGAATCAAACAATTACTTTCACCAATAAAAATCAAATGGAGAGTAACCATATCAAATCATTTGAGACAAAGGTAATATATCATTAGAGAAAAGGTAATATATCTAATGTATGAAACACCTTTGCCTTCTCATACTTTTAAATAATATTCTAACTACCACCGCAGACATGAACAACTACTTAACTATGCATGACATGAATTGAAGTCATAAATCCATCTAAATCAATAAGAGTTACATATTTTTTCCAATACTACCAGAGGGAACCTGATATTAATGCATATTCAAGACCATAAGAGGTAAACAAATGAGTACAAGGAACGAGCACTAAAATTCTACGACCAAGCAATTAGTATCAACCACGTATCAAGACGAGCAAACACAGTTACTACATCATAAAACAAGTAATTAGTATAGAACAACAAAAAAGGAGTAAGCAAATGAGTAATAAATAAAGAGTATAGATAT
>NC_051406.1:1473072-1474215 GCF_015228065.2 Penaeus monodon | reverse complement strand
ACCAAGATGATGTCAAGTTAACGAAAATCATCCTTGGGACAAAAAAAATGAAGTGTTCACAAACCTTCTGTTTCTCATTATCACCACCTTCATCCTAGACCTCAGAGCTGTTTTTGTGTACCTTGGGTCGCAGCAGGCTGGGGGGTGGTTCCTGACACAGCAGCAGCAGTTGAAGCAGCCTTCTGCTTAAGCATGGTCCAGTCAAAGGTGTAGTCGTACTGGTGGTGAAGTGTGCGGAACAGGATGCGGAACAGCTGACGTAGGTACATGTAGTCAGGGGCCTCATCAAACCGCAGCCCTCGGCAGTAGTTTAGGTACATAGCAAACTCCGCTGGGAATCCCTGTTAGGAATGGCAGGTGTAAGTTGGGCGAGAGATGATTTCATATGCAGAATAATACATACTACCAGTGATGATTATGTATGTTATGATTATGATAAATAGTAGCTTTCTTCATCTATTTCTGCAAACCTGTCTGCTTAATTTTAATGGATGTATTTCGTAATAAACCCACTGTCAAGGGGTGTCAACACTAAGTTTTGGTCCTGAAAACAGGGGTTAAGACACAATCATCAAGGCAAGTTTGGCACACTTTTTTCTTTATGATTAGGTGTAATACTCATATTTGATAACCAATGATGGTAATCACCTTTAGAATTACTCTATCCCTATTACCCTATTATTATCTAATTAGGTTTAGTCTAACATGACAAACATAACATCAAAAGCAAGTTGTCAAGGGCATCTACCAGGTGTCTTCGGGGAGCGACAATACGTAACTTGTCAGTCTAACGTTCAGCCAGTGCAGGAAGTGCAAGCACAAGTCAGTTGCTCTGAGCTGTGTCACTTGATGCCATAAGACAGCACCTTCCTCTTCTAGACCATTTCCTTCTTTTTCATTGGTGATGGTTACTTTTATCATATTCATCCACTTTCATCAGCAAATACAAAAGAAATTAGTACTTTTGGTCCTAATAAAACAATATTTCTACTAAACTGAATGTAATGCCCATAACAAGTTCACTCAAAATGCCTATACATTACAATTTCAGTCTGTTACACCAGTGAGAAAGCTAGCCCTAACATGGTAAAACACAATAAAAATGACATATGAATGGCTCTAGATTTAAAATGAAAGCTATTT
>NC_051406.1:1472626-1472866 GCF_015228065.2 Penaeus monodon | reverse complement strand
GAAAAGTTGTGTATGTAATACACTGTTCCTTCACTCTGAACGAAAACCAGTCTGGAGTGCCACATGGCTAGCACTAGCCCATTTGGAGGCTAAGCTAACTTATCTATTCCTGTCTCCAAATGATTAAAGCATAATATCCTTGCAGATTTGATAATAACTACCTCAATCAATAAAAGGAAGATTAACAAAGAAATTGCCTATTCAATTAGACTTTGTTGCCAATGACATTTGCCATCATCC
>NC_051406.1:1472468-1472574 GCF_015228065.2 Penaeus monodon | reverse complement strand
AAACAGTGATGGTGATGTTGACAGACAATGACTGCAGCAGTGATGATGATGAAAAAGTAATATACAGACTATTACTCCCCCCTTTTCCCCTTCCAGTACAAGTTTT
>NC_051406.1:1470474-1472447 GCF_015228065.2 Penaeus monodon | reverse complement strand
ACTCGGTCTCCTCACCTTGCAAAGAGATTCAACAGGAGTGGACATCTTCTTCTCGCTGATTTTCTCATATTTCTGTTTCTTGGTGGCAGCTTTAAGGCCTTGCCAGGGCAGAGACCCACGATTAAAATACATCAGCACATATCCCAAAGATTCCATGTCATCACGCCGACTGAAATGTAAAAAAGGATGCTATAGTTGCCAAAGCAGATGAATGCACAGTACACAGCATCTTCAATAATAATAGTGAATGTGAACAGTATACATTACCAAATCAATATGTAAAACATTACAGACAGAGATGCTGGGATTCCTACTATGGTTACATGAAGCATATTTATAGATACCTTACACTATGAAAACTATCACTACAATCAGATACATAAATACATGACTGAATCAATTCTTCACCAGTTCCCCTGGGAATTTATTGAATCTCAATACCTAGTGTTCCTAATAATAGCTGTAACTTACCTGGAATTTAGTGCAGCTAAAATGATAATCATAATGATATTGTGGTTATTTATCTCCCTCCCGAATCATTGAACACATTGGCAATACCAAGTTCTTCAAAGGAAAGAATTAAAAATAAGCCCACACAGTCTATTCCAATACAGAATTTGGATAGTCATTTCTGCTTTCAGTCTGGGAATTTGTCTCTTCTGGGAGAGATTTTGATTTTCATCTTGCTAAGTATCAATGTGAATATACTCTCCTAAATGAAGCTCAAATTTTATAGCGCCGAGCCATTGTAATGCAAAAGTACAAGTCCAGCTTCAGAAGAAGAGTACTGTAAACCTTATTTTCTATATGGTTTAAAACAACTATAGCTAGCAACAGAAATTCATATTCTGTTTATCATTCTTCACCACTGGCCAACTTGTGCTCCTGCCCAGGCCTTGCCTAGGAAATTTACTCTAGTAAAGCTTTACAGAACACCCACAGATAAACACACTGTTCAAGAATACTGAGGTATTAAACAAATTATTAACACCCCAGCAATTGTATCACCTGGCTTGACATTCCCTCACAAACAAAATTCACAAATGGGCATTGAGAATATCACTAGGAACATTACCCTCTTAATTTTTATTCTCTCTCTTTCCCTCTTGTTACTGTTTTAACAATGCCACTTATGAGCAACATTTCAAGTTGATATCAGTCAATACAACCCTCTATCATGGAATCAAGGGCAAGTTATTCATACTCATATTTATCCACAAATTAAAAAACAAGTCTCAGACTAAGCCACACTGCTATCCTCAAGGAAAGCTTCTGTCGAAGGCACTCACCTCTGCTCAATCCCCAAGTGTGCATTGATTGAAGCGTAACGAGCAGTTCCAGTCAGGTTCTTGTCCTCCCGGTAGGGTATGTGGGCTCGGGAACGGTTGTCCCTGTACTTCTTGGCCAGTCCAAAGTCAATCAGGAATAATTTGTTGCAGTGGCGGCCGATGCCCATTAGAAAGTTGTCTGTGCGTGGTGGCGGGGGGAGGTGAGAGAGATTAAACAGGATTCAAAATTACAGAAAATCATAATTCACAAACATGTCAGGGAACCAACACTTCAAAAGAACAGAAGCCCAGAAACATTATGTAGCACTTATTGAATAATTAAGGCTAAATCAATCCTCACAACTTTATCCTCCTAAACTGTTTAATACAAAATGGCTTACTCTTCTTACCAACTAGATAGCAATATAAACTTTACACAAAGAATTAGCAAATTCAAAAACAGTAAAAAATCTTGAAAGGGTTTTGTAACATATGCATATATTAAGAGTACTATGTTTCCTTGGTCACAGTCTTAACTCCATTCAGAAGAGAAAACTAAAAACTCAAAAGTGACTTTACTATATATTCCTCAACAGCTTACAGTGAATTATACTACTTACAGTTTCATCAAACATAAACTTCTTTGAAAGGAGTGACTATAAGGACCTGAATCTCCTATATATATAATTTTTAACTATAGTCTTG
>NC_051406.1:1469483-1470442 GCF_015228065.2 Penaeus monodon | reverse complement strand
TGTAATGCTGAATTCCCTTCTTAAAACTAATATTCAAGACTCAGTCCCCTTTCAATATAAATATAAAATCCTCAATCCCATTTTACATGAATGTATATTATCCCCTTACCTTTTTTTGCAAATGCTAAAACCCAATGCCCATTTCCCTTAGAAATATCTATGTACAATACCCCTTTCTCCTTCAAGAAAGTAATGCACAATACCCTGTTCTGTTTCCAGCCTACAACACAATATTCCTTTCTTTCATGAAATTGAAAGCAAAATACTATTTTCCTCTTTTTCCTTCCAATAATAATGGGTAATACTGATTTCCATTTACATGCAAATGAACTGTACTCCTCTAATTATCAACTCTAACATGCAATACCCTTTTCCACTAACTCCCACCCCTTCAGCAAAATATGAGAGAGAAACAAAGGGTTTAATTAACCCTAAGTACTCACAGTATCTTCAATCAATAACCCACAAATTTATGATAACATGAGCAAAACATGATGTGAATGAGAAATAATTACAAGATAATCATAATTACTGGTAATAAGTTAACTTCAACAAAGAAAAGGTTAATTTTATACCTAATACTAGGGTATGAAAAATATTTTTAAAAATATGACAGATTTGACAGAATCAGGAAAATTATATGGCTTTCTATTATGCTTGAGTCTATGACCATCATAATGTACATGATTTGCATGGCATTTGTAGCCATAAAATAATTTTGCATATGTTCAGCTACACTAAATAAAGTCCATTTCAATCTTTTATACACAGTAATAATAGTAATAGTAAAATCTCTACAAACACCATGTATCAAATGCCTTGAGAAGCAGAACAGATCCTATTTTCAAATTAGGAGAATCATATAGCCTGTGAAGAGGCAAGCAAAATCAAATTCCTTTCTCAGCAAAAAAAAAATTTATATATATCCCTCTAGCATCAAAAACTTTAGCAAATGGACA
>NC_051406.1:1468668-1469316 GCF_015228065.2 Penaeus monodon | reverse complement strand
TTTTAACAATTTCTTATTTCACTCATTCAAGGCAGTGTTCCCCCTTAATCTTTTGCTTATATCTAATTAATCAATGCCAAGGAAAGCAGCACAATCTGCACCTGACAGCACATTCTTTCAAACAATTTCCCTACATTCACACCTGGCTTTATATCTCTGTGAATGAAGTTCTTGTTGTGTATAAACTCTATGCGTCCAATCATCTGGTCTGCTAGCATTAGGACAGTCTTCATGGTGAAGCGCCGACTGCAGAAATTAAAGAGGTCTTCTAGGGAAGGTCCTAAAAGGTCCATTACCAAGATATTGTACTGTTGCTCTTGACCAAACCATCTGGAACAAAAACAGGTGTACATTAGAGGGTTATCCTAAGAGCTTTTACACCAAACTGGAGCCCTGTAGATCTGTAAGGAATCCTAACTCACTGCTACTGTTTGGTTCATAAATTTTGCTGCAAAAATAAGCAAGAATTAACTTTGAATAGTACTCATAAGTAGAATGTTTTTACAGCTTAAACCTCACTGATTCATGACTTACATATCTGACTTCTTGTGAAAAAGGGGAGGAAGAACAAGAAAACACAATACATAATACAAAGAAAAGAATAGGAGAGCACAACAAAAGAAAGAACAGGAAACAGAAAAAGGGGAG
>NC_051406.1:1468187-1468550 GCF_015228065.2 Penaeus monodon | reverse complement strand
CTGCTTTAGTTTATCAACCTGAAGTTAAAAACAGCAGACACCATTCATACAGCTTTTCAAAACTTTTTAAAATCTAACCCTTTCTCTTTTCTATTTTACCTCATATCTCTCAATCAATCTAGAAAAAAGGTTATTAAAGTGCACTGATATCATATCCCTATCTATACCAAATATGTTCATACTCATACCCATACAAAGAAGCATCATTCACCTACAAAGTGTTCAGCCATCCACACTTTCACTCCTTTTGCCAGCCAATTAAATCAAAGAATCAAACAATCAGAGATCTTGCTGCCCAAGCTCTGTGCCTGGATTAATATACACAACTGTGACTTTTCCCTTTAAGCAACCAAGTGGGAAGCT
>NC_051406.1:1467694-1467792 GCF_015228065.2 Penaeus monodon | reverse complement strand
ATAAATAATATGTAAATAAGAACTACACACTGTTGCCAAGTTAGAAACTACCCGTTGTTGCCAGCCCAGCCAGCGGACCCAGGCTCCACGCCACACCA
>NC_051406.1:1466410-1466528 GCF_015228065.2 Penaeus monodon | reverse complement strand
AGGGAAAGCGAGGGGTTGGGAGATGGAGATGGGGAGAGAGGGAAGAGAAGTAGAGTGACATCTTGGACAACTGGAAATCATTGCAAATGCTTATAATCATCTCCTCACTTCCCACTAA
>NC_051406.1:1465149-1466064 GCF_015228065.2 Penaeus monodon | reverse complement strand
TGATAATCATGACTATCGGTCCCACCTCAACACAAAATTGACAATGAAGAATCTAATTTACTATGAAAGGTATAATAAAAGCAAATACACTCTACAGAACTTTCAGTTCTCTATATCGAGCTAAATGCTATAGATACCCTACTGACAGAAAACAAGAATTTTGAAAAATATACTTTTTTTCCCCCATTATCTATTCCTTTCACTTTTTACTTCCTCCAGATAGAAGTAACCCTACAGAGAGGAACTAAACCTTAATACCCATAAATCTTTAAAATGGCAGGGTAGAAAAAACTAATAACACTTTCACCAATGGGGAACTCCCTTACCAGACACAACCAGCAAACCACATAAAACAAACGAACACACGAAACCTAACAAATAAAAAAAAAGTACCAACCAGTTCCCCAGGCCACTAATAAACCCACCAGAGTGGTGCAAAAAATACGTCTCCTGCCAAACAAACAAATGAATACCCACAAAATCCCCAGAACCCTATAAACCCATCAATGTGTATATGGGAGGGGGAGGGGGAAAAAAAATTGACGTAGGATGCAGGCAAACCACGGGAGCAGGCTGAAAGTTTAGCCCCGAAAGTAGGCCAAGAGCAGATAACATGGTCACCCCCTCCCACACTCCTCGTACACACATTACCAATTATGTCCAACGGGTTCACGCAGAGAGAGGCACTAACTTAGTCTCCCATCCTGCACACTTTCACATTATCTCTGGCGTTATCTCATTCTCGCAATTCTCCCCCCCTATACCCATCAACACACTAAAGTAGAGAGGGGGGGGGGAAGGAAAAAAAGAGAATAAATATCTGTTAGAACAGCACACCACAGCTCAGTCATCTTTTGCTATGATAATACCCCATGACACACTCACAGGGGCATTCATAAAGCACATCCTTGAGAG
>NC_051406.1:1464276-1464551 GCF_015228065.2 Penaeus monodon | reverse complement strand
GGTTGGGGTTAAAGAGATGCATTCACAGCCTGACCCACCACAATGAAAATAACAGTGGCAAGCCATGCCTCTCATGCACAATGAACAAAAACCTTTCTATTACTGTTGTGATGGCTAAAAATTGCTATATTCTTCCTCTCCCACACATCAGGAACCTGCCTCATAATGAAGGTAACATCAGGGAATGAAAATATTTTAAAATGTGCATCAAGACACCTAACAATTCACATAAACTACTCCCTTTATAAATACAAACATCCTCTACCCCCCCCCCC
>NC_051406.1:1463636-1464256 GCF_015228065.2 Penaeus monodon | reverse complement strand
GTGAAAAGTTGAAGAAAAGAAACAAGCAAGCTATCTTGTCATCATGTGATAACTCCAAACTTTCCTGGTCTCATGCTAATAGAGAGCCCTTGCACAAACTGCTGAATCAAGAACCAACAACATATAACCAGGCTATTCATTAGACTACCCACTATATCTTCAGCATATTTTTTATTTGATGTTATTTTCCCCATCAGACTTCTGATCTGCTATTCATTAATTAAAAAAACAGACCACCTATTTGTATCCTCTCCATCTGATACACACACACATACAAACTAAAACCAACAAACAGAAAAAACAAAAAGCAAACAAACATGCAAATAACCAATCAACCTCTCAACCAAGCAACCAAACATCAACACACACCAGGAAGCTGTGAGGGTTGGGAGTACTGTCTGTGAGAGTGTGAAGGCGTCTGGGTCAGCAGGCCAAACAACATTCCTAGCAGCTTTCTTTGCTTCAGCTGGGCCTGCATTTTCAGCATACTCTCTCTCCTTGTGAGAAATCTTCACCAGAGCATCAACTGAGAGCCCATTTGTGTGGCTGTGCATTTCAGTACAAAAAATCTTCATAGCTCTAATATATTTACCAATGTTTAGCTTTTGTAAAAATGTACC
>NC_051406.1:1461806-1463559 GCF_015228065.2 Penaeus monodon | reverse complement strand
GTGTCTTGTGAAATACAACAAACTTTCTTCACACACACTGATTACAGCCAAGGGACTTTCTATGAGAGAAAGTTTCTCTTCATCCACTCACACACTCTACAACTCATTAACTTGCTCACCCATTCATTCACTTTCATTTACTGACTATCAGTGTCCATAGCTCAAGCTATGTTATCTTTGCTAAAAAGGGTATTTATAGTGACTTTTTTCAATCTTTTCTCAACTAACTATATGACAACTTTCCTTTCTCAAGCAGAAACAACAAATATTGACTAGTATTTGAATACATCCTGGTAACTAATCTTCATCATTAAAAAAGACACTATTAAAGAGCATGACTGCTGCTCTCTACCATACAATGTTTTGTGCAATCAGATACAATGTGGAACATATTATTAATGATCTCATGTTGGTATAAGGCATAATGTACTTACCATTTCCAATCTATATACTCTGTCTTACTCAATAAATTTCATCCTAATAATTCATTACAGCTAATATTAGTATCCAATGAATGTAATTTCATTCATGACTCCTCAGATATTCAATATTCTAATTTTTGACATCCTATGATCTCTACAAGATAAATACTAGAATCTATGCTCTTATTAGGCTATATTTGGAAATCTCTCTCTTTTCAGCTATTCTTGCATTTAACATTATCAATAATCTGTGGTTATGTTTATGGATTACAATTACAGCCACCAAACACACCAACAATTCAAATAAACAACACAGTCTGACCCTTAATCACTAACCAAAAATAAACCAACATCAAAAAAGGAAAAAATAAAGACCAAAAATAAGGGATAGGGGAAAATATGGTTCCTTGCAAACCTACCTTATGTGTGGAATCCCAACGCCTCCTTGAAGGATCTTGTAAACTTTGCTCTCATACAGTAGCTGCGGATGCCGGGCCTTCATGGCCTCCAGCTTGATTGCAACCTCCTGCAATGACAAAGGGAGTATTAGTTGCATGTGCCTTGATGGAATGAGGCAACAGGTAAGAAAAGGTTTCAAGCCTACTGACTGTCTGGAACAGTGGCCTTCCCTTTCAACACAAATGTATTAATAGATTTAAAAGTTTAAACTAATTCTGATAACACCGCAGTATCAAAGACACCGAGAAAAGATCTCATACATACCTTTTGCTACCAGTCTTTCACCTACTTAAGCCTTCAGAGAATTTATGATCATTTGACAAGGAGATAAAATAATATATATTGACATACCAATGCATTCTTGCCATTCCTTTACTCACTTCTCTATTGTATTTAGTATTGTTAGCCTTACCACCACAAAATACTGAGCCTATTTCTTCTTTTCATTTTCATTATTCTATTATACTTAGCTACAGCTTTGATCTAGTACTAATACTAGAAGGTTCTGCTTACTCAGCTGCCTTCCACATCAGTTTACATTGAGCAAAAAAAAAATAATGAAAGATATTTCCTGCTTTCCTCAACAGTTTAAAAGCACAAAAAACAACATTTATTCACGTATTTCCTCCACACCTATTAGGTCTACACAGACTTCTGCGATGAAAAACACATCCTACACAGCTACCCCTTTCTCTGCAGCCCTTCTAGGAGGCATCAATCACACTCGTATCAGGGCGGAAGATTTATCGAAGCAGAAGGCCAAATGTCACATGGGTTAACAGTGTACAATGCAATATTTCTCTTTTTATGCTGCTCTTAATGTTGATCAATATTATCTATTCACTGTATGAAAACAGAGAGAATAAATCTCA
>NC_051406.1:1461606-1461769 GCF_015228065.2 Penaeus monodon | reverse complement strand
GTAAAAACCAGTTCCATAAACAACTGATTAAACTCTCCCCCAAGTCATCAATGTACCTCAAAAACAATTACAAGAAAATAAATGGTTGGTCAGAGCAAAATCATATAAAACCAATCACAGACATTGGTGAATCATGAAGACATAAACCTTGGTGACCTACAAT
>NC_051406.1:1461311-1461480 GCF_015228065.2 Penaeus monodon | reverse complement strand
AATTTGCGAGCACATCCAAAAGAGTTTCAGTGGCGTGAATGGTGAGCCAAGGAGTTCCAGGCAGAGCATTGATTAGTCACTACAACCTGCTGCAGTAGAGTCACAGCATAGCCTCCAAAAAATATACTCCTGCATTCTGCTTTTATTATTTGTTGTGTGCCCTTCCCCA
>NC_051406.1:1459366-1461079 GCF_015228065.2 Penaeus monodon | reverse complement strand
CCCTTCCTACAACAAGGGTTTACACAAAGCATAACCCAATACATAAACTAGGCTCAAGGAGTGAGACAAGACCTGGGTCTACTTGATCAAAGAATGCCCTTATAATATTCTTAGTGATTAATCCTCATAAAATTATTTTATTATCTATGAATTACACAATTCCAATCACTTAAATAAGTAATCATAAACTTATTTGCATAATCATAAAAACCAATCTTAACATTGAATATCTCATACATGACTGAGAGTAACACATACCATACAAAAGTAAAAAATGACTTTAGTACAATCATCTTTGGCTTACCACTGGCATTATATATTCATCTATATGACAAACATTATGCTCTTGCTTGTAGGTATGATCCAAAGTTATACAGAATACTCCAAGTAAAATATAAATGCAAATAATTCAGTTAGCGTAATGACTATACCATTAATACTGAATGAAAATACATGACCTGGAGGTTTTACTCCAGTTAATATTGTGTCTTTTCACAGCTCATTACTATGCACACACTAGGAGAAATATCCTATTCAATCTATTCATCTGTAGATTGTATTAACGGTGTACAGTAAATACGAAGCCATCAATGAAATAAAAAAAAAAGTAACACATTGGGGTGATGTTTTCTCTTTCTCTCATTTTATTTCTCTCAAACCCTCCTACAAGCATTTTAGTTTTGTCCTGTAACAAATGAAGCAAAAACTAAACATGCAACATGATCTAGTAAACCATTTTATGCAACAACTTATACTGGATGTTGTTCTCATGCAATTTTCTAGAGAAATGTTTACTCCAAAGTACACTTCACATATATGAAACAACATTTTTTCAAATGAAGATACCAACGTATTACAAACAACCAAACGAGAATCTCATAATCATAACATCACCACCTCTCAGGGTCACAGAAGGTCATGCAGGTCCCAAACCGGGACGCGGCATCTATTGGTTTCTCCCTCATTCTTCTACAAGCCATTACTGCATTGAAACTTCTTTTATCTTTTTACTTTACTTTGTATTCTTTTGCACCTGGAGAATAGCAATGCCACCTTTTCACATATCTGCAACACACATATCAATTCTATCTAATATTCCTACTGCTTTGGGAGTCAAACTATAGACAATTTATTTTCCTGTTAGCATGTAATATCTACAAAATCTAACACTTATTCCCATCCCAGATCAACATTGATTCCTTTGCTAATGTGGCAACAATGATTTATGACTTTTCTCCCCTCTATGTAAAAAAAAATAAGATTAATATACAATCCACAATATCATCAATCATCACTGAAGACTGCTAACACCCTACAGAATACACAAACCAAAGAAAATCCACATTTAGCACAGTTAGTCTTCAAGTCCCTGCCCATGCATTAAAAATTTAGTATGTTCCCTTAGGTTTAGGAAACAAACCCAAACAGAAAAAAACTGACTCAGGACCTGTCAACCATATGGAAAAAAAAAGCATATGAAAATACCATCAACAGCACACCAATAAGAGAAGGATTCGACATACTGGTACATAAGAGACATCCCAATTTACCATTCCTGTAATATTCTATACTTACAGATATATATGTACATAGTGTGCGAGTCTAGATAAAATGGTATAGCGCTATCAACAAAGAAATTTACAAGTCCAGTATATATGTCAAAACACAACAAAAGTACCATTCTAATTTTCATAAACTTTGGAATCTATTATA
>NC_051406.1:1458747-1458959 GCF_015228065.2 Penaeus monodon | reverse complement strand
TATTAATGACATAAATCAGCATAATGCATTTCCCTCTCACCAACCCATGACTTCATTAATGTGTAATTAAGTTCTGTGGTATATAATCAGACTGGTTTGGAAACATGACACCACAAGTAGCTTGACAAAGAGCCACACAAATGTATAAAATGTCAATGCATTTGCAGTATCATGGGGAATATATATATATGCTTGGAGAACAAAACCTCACT
>NC_051406.1:1457146-1458658 GCF_015228065.2 Penaeus monodon | reverse complement strand
GGGGTTAAAACTTCACTTCAAGATCAGGATTACTTTAAAGCTTTCCTTTTTTTTTCTTATTCTTACAGCAGCTCATACTAAATGACTTTAAAAAAGCAAATCACATATGCGTATACAAATCATAACAGCAAGTCATACCTATACTATATACAGAAAGCCATATACTGCTATTAATAAGATTAATAATTTAAAAAAATGCTACAGAAAAAAAAACATGATGAAAATGTTTAAAATATGCCTTTATATATATTCACTTCCTCTACTACACCCTTCTGAGAGTGCAGCATAACCTTTCCCGACTACAATGCAAATCTCAAGTATCCATAATAATCCTAATACAAGTAAACACATTTTTTCCCAAAATCAAACTCCCTTTAGTGCACATTATGGCAAAATCAGACTGTTTATATAAATACTCTACTTCAACAGATTACACCCACAGTTAACTTTGGCCGTATTAAAGATGATAAAGAGCTTTTGATGTTATTGCCCAAAAGAAGTTTGGTTACGGAGATATAAGTTATGTTTTACTGCTTTCAGCCAAGTCTACCAAAGATAGTTAAATGAATACAAGCACAATAATGAATTTTGTGTAAATAAGCAAATATATGAACAAATGAGGAAATTAGTGAACAAATGAATAACTGAAAAATCATCTTCTTTTTTTCCAATTGCAATAAATCTGAATTATGCCCTTATATAGATACTCTAGCACTTTGCAGAAGTGCATCAAATGCACCAAGAATAACTTTATACTACATTGCATGACAAAAAAAATCATATTACAAATATACTAAGGATAATTATAAATTAAACTACATTGTATGCATCAAACCTAAGAAAAAAATAAGTTATGTTACTCCCAGGCTTTCTTAGCCACTCCTACATAAAATATTAATACCACCAAAATTGGAAAAAAAATCACAACTTGCATATGGTAATGAGGGGTTTTGAAATATATTTTCAAAGAAAACTGTATGTGCCCAACTTTTCCATCACAGACCTTAACTCTTGCTATTAATAATGTCAGCCAAACATTGTTACCTCCATTTAGAACCATTTAATGAGCACATACAATTTACAAACTGGCAAGAAGCAGCAATGCAACAGAGCTAACTTTTTTCTTTCTCTTTTGTTTACTCCAAGCCCTGAACATTTCCAAAATAACTTATACAATCTAAACCATGTAAAATCATTCTTTGATAACATTCAGATTCCTTCCTCTCTCACTGGCTTGTCATAAAGGTCATGAAGGTGTGGTCCTACCCCTTTACAACTCCCATGGATTTTCCCAGACCACTTCTGTCCTAATAGGTTTTAAAATGCCTTCAGAAAAGCACCTCATCAGTAATACAGAATGGGCATGACACTTGGCAACATAAAAGCCCATGACGTGATATAGCAACCTCAATCACAAAAACTTTACACTTCACACCAGTCAAACAAAAATAAAATTAATTGTTAAGGTCTTCTCTTCCTATCTGCAACCTTATACATAAAAACAGTCAATTC
>NC_051406.1:1456592-1456728 GCF_015228065.2 Penaeus monodon | reverse complement strand
AGCAGCAATGGGTTCAGAAATGTTACTGTCTTCTTGCTGCAGTTGTCAAGTTAAAGGTTAATGAAACAGCACTTTTTTTTTAGAGCATGTGAGTGTGATCCCTGAACATGAACTGTCAAAAGTAGGTCAGCTTTGT
>NC_051406.1:1456131-1456202 GCF_015228065.2 Penaeus monodon | reverse complement strand
GGTAGGGTTTGATAAAGAGAAAAAAGAAAAGAAAAATCTATCAATATGCAGAAATAAAATATGACAAACTG
>NC_051406.1:1454135-1456086 GCF_015228065.2 Penaeus monodon | reverse complement strand
CAATTTCAGAACAATAAGGTAATGAAATACCAGTTAAGAGATTTTCACTTTGTAAATCAAGTCAATCTGGAGTAGGCCTAAGGCACAGGAGAGAACTGCACGGCCAGAAAAGTACAGTAAAATAAAATAAGTCAGAATAAGGCAAGTTTAACTTCTTTTTTTTTACATAAAGTTGTAATATGTTACACTAGGTTTGATTTCCTAATATCACAGACAGTTTAAAATCTTTACATTACTATTTATGGATAACCATTAGTTAAGAGATTTAGATTAAAAGTAAAATTTATCTACTTTTAAAGTTGTCTGCTAACATACAAAGAATTAGAGCTTCAAGAATTATGCCATATATCTAGGGTCCCAATATCAAAATCTCATTAAATATTGAAGATAAACACTGAACACTTTCCAATAAACCTTTTACTTTTAAAAATATAAATAATTCAAAATATTCCAAGCCAAAGTATAGACCTACATATCCACAAGAATTTTTTTTAATATTTCATTATAGGCAAAAAATTAGAACTTTTATCCATTTCCTTTAAAAGTTTCAACTCTATGCAGAAAAAGCAAAACAGCTGTTCCATTACAGCAATAAAACTGACAACCATGTTCCATTTTTTTTTTTTCTTTCTTTTAGAGCAAGCTGGGAGGCTAAGACCATATTTCAGGGGAGGGCCAAACACATCAAAATATATTCAAGAATAACAAGCTAAATATCTTTTTAATGTATAGAGGTCTTTAGCACTCAATATAACATAAGTAAATATTTTCATCTCAATTATATAGAAAATTAATATTTCCAATAAATCAACATTACTGAATTGCTTGCCTTCATCTTCACAGAAATAATTTGATTTTGGCAAATAATAATTTAATAGATTAACACTTCCACTACAAATAATATACACAGTATTCCATCTACATAACACAACATAAAAAACACTTCCCTTCTTTGTTTCCCCATCAAAAAAAAGTAAACACAAAGTACATTCATTAATTTCACTTCAACAAAAAAAATATATATATATGAATCATAACACATCAAGTTCCCAATCCTAGTCCAAATCTTATAAAAATATCAGCCACATTGCAAGAAATTATGGGCAACTGCCTCTGCCCCAAGCCAAGTCACATCAAAATTTTGGTCAAAATTCCAGCTATGCTACAGCTCATCAAAACAAAGGCATACCTAAGAGTACAAATAACATCAACAACAACTTGTTTTATTCAAAGGCATAGATATCTATTCCACTTTAGAGAAATTATGAGAGTTTGATCCAAATAAACAGAAACAGCTGTTCAAGGACACCACAAACAACAGAAGATAAAATGCCCAAAGTCCTCCTCAATTCCAGCCTAATAACACTCAAGAAGGTACTGATACTCTCTTAAGGATCATTCTGCCTGAGACTCTACCCAAAATTGGAAAATAAAAACAGAAAATAACAAAATCAAAGGTAACATATCCCTAAAAGGTATTCTGATTGCCTAACATATGGCTAAACCTTTACAAACTGGTATGCATGATGAAAGAATTACATCACCTTATGCAACCACCTCACATATATTTTCATCACTGTTACAGAATGTAATAGACTAATAATGTAATAACCATACATGATACAAAAATAACATAATAGTCTCTAGAATTTCGACTAAATATGACTATGTGGAAAAGGAAGACAAAAAAAAAAAAAACAACCATAGAGAACTGGCAAACAAAATAGCTTTTCTTTGTCACTTTCTATTATTTGCAGCCTACAAAAACAACATATGCACAAACACAATGCAAATAAAACAGAAAAAAAAGTAGTAAGATGATCACGACCTTGTTTACCTTTCTACCACATTCATAACATTTACCTTCTCCTCTCTCTTTAACCAACTAAAAATCTCTCTCCCCATCAACAAAATTTGCTTTAGATCTCACTCAGAAGAAAATCATTGAGGA
>NC_051406.1:1454028-1454108 GCF_015228065.2 Penaeus monodon | reverse complement strand
CATTCCGAGGCCAAGACAACCTTGACTGTAGTTTCCATCGCTCTCCCAAGGAAAAGATGCTATTCCAAGGCTGACCTCAA
>NC_051406.1:1452179-1453646 GCF_015228065.2 Penaeus monodon | reverse complement strand
AATATGAATGATAACATGAAAATGAGGAGAAATGGAGATAGACATGAAGGGAAGAGAATGCAAAGAAAGGGAGATAGGAAATGTGGTAAAACTTTCAAAACTGAATGAGAATGAAGGGAAAGAAAAGAACGACAAGCAAAGATCTTTTTTGAATGAGGCAGAAGGAGAAAGCAAGCACTTAGGGCCCAAGAGAGTACGAAGAAAGGAAACAGAAAATCACAATCGGCAATGCCACATAAAAAGGTGAAATACATCAACACCTTAACACTTCCGACACTTCGGGAACATTCGCTTCCCGCAAGCAATCCCGAATATCACCTACTTCAGAACATTAAAAAAAAAACAGACATTTCCGGACACTTCCTTCCTAACTCTCGACACGGAATCGTCCCTTTTAATGAAAACAATTCTCAGATATTCGTTTTCACATAAATAACTAGTGAATTAACAATCTTTTTTTATGCTAGCTAGTGTGGCCCCGACTTTCAAGGCAAAACAAGCACGAAAACCCCATACCAAGGACAAATGAAGTGGAAATGCAAGTGTGATACCAAACGAGCCACGAAATACCAGATAGTTACCGAAATCACCTGGCCAATCGCACCAACGCTCCCTAATCAAATTTTTACCTTGCGAAAGGGCTAGAACGAAGGCGGAACAGAGCAAAAATAACCAGCAAAGCGAGGGGAATCGGGAGGGAATTTGTAAAGAATTAGTCAACGGGGAATATAAATAAATATCGGCCGAATCACGGGGAACCAGGACAGAGCGAGACAGAAGGAGAGAGGAGACGGAAGGAGAAAGAAGGAGACAGAAGGAGACGGAAGGAGACAGAACAAAAACAAAATAACGAACCGATAGCACCAGAAAAGCTGGACACAACAAATCCCCCCAAAAAGGAAACCAGAACGCGTAAGAAACAGACACCAAAATACAAAACAACAAATAATGAACCCACACCCCCCGGAAAAGTAAGGCAACAAATCCAAAGAACGGAAAAAAAAAAATCCCGAGACCACGGCAAAAACACAAACACAGAAATAAACAGTGAAACTAGAGGAAAAAACCCCGCCGCAGAGAAATAAAGGGCGAAACTGACCTCCCCGTTGGTGATGTTGATCCCGAGGTAAATGTCTCCGAAGCTGCCGCTGCCGATCTTCCTGACGAGGCGGTACTTCCCTCCCACCACGAACTCCCTGCAGCCGATGATTCCCGAAGACATCGTGGCCGAGAGGAGGCGGGGAGAAGGGGGGAAGAGGGAGGAAGGGAGGAAGGGAGAAAAGAGGAAGGAGGGGAAAGGGGGGGGGGGGTCTTCAGAAAGGGTTGGAAGGGATTTTTTTGGGGAAAGGGTTTGGGGTTTTTTTCTGGGGTTAAGGAGGTGGGTTAGGAATGTTTTTTTTCTTTTTTCCTCTCCTGTTGCTTCTTCTCGTTTCCTTGCTTGTTTGTTTTCCTTGAGTGAGTGCGTTT
>NC_051406.1:1451116-1452044 GCF_015228065.2 Penaeus monodon | reverse complement strand
ACGAAGCAGAGCAGCTCCTCGACGCCTTTCCCCACTCTCTCGCGGCCCTTTCGCCTCTCGCGCCTCTTCGCGGCTTCCGGGGGACCTGTGACCACCTCTCGGCTCGAACGCGCCTCTGCCCGGCTCGTGGAAGGCTCTGCTCCGCTCCGCTCGAGAAAACTGGGAGAAAAATGGGCTTAATCAATGCGCCTCCATCGCCTCGGCTTCCTCTTTCTCCCTTTCCGCGAGTATAAGGAAAATGGCGACGGGCGGCCTGCGAGCCCTTGTGCAGGGGGATCCGATCGCCCTTGGGATCAGCTGGCGCGGGGGGACGGGCGCGGAATCTCTTCTCGGGGACCACTTGGGGGATCGAGCCCTCTAACCCGCGCTATAGGGGATCGAACGGAGAGGACGGACCAGGAATCCCCTTTAACAGGCGCTATCAGGAAGCCTTCGGATCCCCTTCGCGGGCGGTGCAAGGGATCGGATCGAGAGGGCGAGGGCGAAATCCCTTTCAGGAGACCGGAGATCCCCTTCTGGAGGAGCGATAAGGGATCGGGTCGCGTTCGCTCGCAGAGAGAATCGGGAGAGTACTGCGTTCGCTTTTCGGGGACTCTGGCGCGGGCTTTGAATTTCTCGGTCTGTCACTATTTTGGGGTCGAAATGCGCTGCTTAATGAATCAAACGCGGGTGATTCGGCAAGTCTAAGTAATCGCACACTTACTATACACTCGTCCATGCATCTCATTCGGAGATTTTCGACGATTTCGTTCGTGGAGAATGGATTTACCCGATTTTGGCAAGGGATTCAGACGATGACTCATTTTATGAATGAGTAACGTTAGTCCGAGGAAGAGAGATAAGTCTGTTTTAGTTTTCTTTTTATTGGACAGAGATATTCGGGGAAATTATTGGCGCGCACGCCTGGTTTTCACGAGAAATCTATTAT
>NC_051406.1:1449925-1450006 GCF_015228065.2 Penaeus monodon | reverse complement strand
AGACGTATATAGGTGTGATTTAGTGGGAAAAAATTATGGGGGGGGGTCTACCTTCACACTCCCCACCAATTGCCGCCAGTG
>NC_051406.1:1447744-1448440 GCF_015228065.2 Penaeus monodon | reverse complement strand
CAGTGAATCACGTGACTTGCTTGAACTTTCTACACTTTATTTCCTTTGAAACCTCTACGTTTTATGATAATTGCCTTTATTTATCTTCTGATTACGTTTTTTTTTTTCTGAGAAATTCCATTTTTATTGCGATTCATGCGAAGAATTCCGTATCGTATGGAGGTCCCTTATATATATAACTTTCATCAGTTGTTTACATTCTCTCTCACTGTTCTTACTCTGCCAATTATTCTTCGGGGAAACTTAGTTTGTGGTGCAATATAGACATAAGGAATAAAGGTCTCCATTTTCGATTGCCTTGCATGTCATGGTCTGACCTTAGCTTGGCACGACAGGCGAGAGAGGGCACGTGGCTGCTATGACGTCACAGTGAACCCAGCGGCCGACACGGAGATTTGACCTCACTACGCACTTATAGCAAAAGTATACACTTCGCATCTAACTCCTTTCGGGTTGTTAATGGAGGTAAAAAAAAACGGGGTGGGGGGCGATTTACTTTCATCATTGTCCTACACGCAAAAGGTGCTCAGAAGAGGAGGAGGAGTGACGAAGATTCATACGTAAATAAACACGAGGAGGATTGCTGAAATAATTCTCGAGAAGAGAGGAAGTGCCTTGTCTGCTCCGTCCTCTCTGCTGCTGCTTTTATTAATGCGATGCTAGATCTCGTTGCTGTTTTGTCTTCCGCTTCGTGGA
>NC_051406.1:1446844-1447330 GCF_015228065.2 Penaeus monodon | reverse complement strand
ACAAAACAAGAAAAAGACGAACAGAAATACAGAAATGCTAACAAACACCCAGAAAATACAGAGGAAAAAAACCGAAGACAAACAGACGAACATACGAATAAACAAACAGACGAAAAAACAAGCAGACAAACAGACGAATAAACAAGCAGACAAACAGACAAACAGACGAATAAACAAGCAGACAAACAGACAAACAGACGAATAAACAAGCAGACAAACAGATGTGCGCAAGACGAGAGCGATCAGCCTCGTCCCAAGAAACAAAAGACAGTCTGTCATATTATCATGTTAACCGTTACATTTTTCTTTTTTCTTTTTAACTCGCTGTGCATCAAGGAGGACTTGATTAAACCACGTCAAGATGGGCCTAATCTTTCACCGATCAGTTAGAGATAAAAAGAGATAAGAAGAATTGTGGATTAACTCTTATCAGTAACAGTAAAAGAGCGGGAGGAAAGCTGACCCGCCCTGCACGGACTCTTGCAA
>NC_051406.1:1444472-1445443 GCF_015228065.2 Penaeus monodon | reverse complement strand
TCCTATGCGTCTTGCGCCACACTCCTCACGCAGCGCAAGAACTAACCCGATTCGCCCTGTAAACCTTGTCACAGATAGCGTGTCCATCCAAAATGACGCCGCAATTTAGCTGTAACACCTGCCTCTGTCGTAGATAACATCCCCGTTGCTCAGTGTAACGCCGTGACTAGAATGATGTAACACCTTTCACTGCCATGTGTAACACCACCGCAAAATGACCCAAGGCTATTCACCTAACACTTATAGAATCGCCAGTTATCTTACCCTTCAACCTCTCCTTAACACTTAACACTAGTACCTTAGCTTCCCTCCTTCTCCCCCTAGGACACCCCCCCCCCATATAAACGTGATATCCGCTAACGCTTAGCGCCCTACCCTTTAATATTACTGAGATTGAGAAACTTTAACACCAATAACATCCCCATAACACCTATAGAATCCACAGTTATCTGGCACATAAACCTTTACTCCACTTAATACCAATACCCTAACACCGGTTACATCCTCACAACCACTCCGCATAACTCCAATACCACCCCTGTCTGGTGTCACATTAATACCATACCATAGCTGTCTAGTACAATACCACCATCAGTCTCAAAACTACAGCATGGGACGCTCCCTCAGCTGTGTCACGTAACACCCGTGGTTGCTATACTCCGTAATCGGCCCCAGCTGAACACCGCCCGCATAAACAGGGCGGTATTTAAAGGGAAGTAAAGAATACCATCATTAGAGCAGCTCAACGGGATGAGAAAAATGAAAGTTATCGTGGCAGATAATATTGCGCATGGCGAATTAACGTAAAGTACCTAACAAGGTCTGATGAGTGAATTAATCGTATTATGACGAATGTATTCATTTTGTCATCTCCTGCGTTTTTGGGTGACGTGCTAGCTAGCTCTTTGATGAGCGTTGTAGGTGTGCACGTGTTCCCCTTTGCAGCGGGTCAGACGAACAGGTTCCTGCTT
>NC_051406.1:1443574-1443690 GCF_015228065.2 Penaeus monodon | reverse complement strand
GCGGTGCCACCACTGGCATTCTCAACTACTCTCCCTCTGCCACGCATATCTGCCGACGCCCCGAGCCTCTCCTGGCTGTTATTTTAGCGCAGGAACACCGGGCCTGCCAGATGTGG
>NC_051406.1:1442756-1442858 GCF_015228065.2 Penaeus monodon | reverse complement strand
GGGGGGGGGGAGGGTACATCTGCGTAGAGGCCGCATGAGGAGGGAGCTTGTAGAAGTCGTTATGTCTTCACTGGTGTAGCTTCGCAGTTACGAGTGAATGAC
>NC_051406.1:1442193-1442301 GCF_015228065.2 Penaeus monodon | reverse complement strand
ACTTATCGCCAACCACGTGCTCCCTCTCACACAGAAACAGTCATGCATGTAATCCTTGCATACAGATATACAGTGTTCTGCGTGTTTGTGTCTCTGTGTGCGCAACAC
>NC_051406.1:1441652-1441832 GCF_015228065.2 Penaeus monodon | reverse complement strand
CAATGTGCATATCTATGCAAATGTTCCCGTTTTTCCTGGTTGTATGCAAATCAGCCTTTTGTTTATTTTTTGTTTATATATTTCCTTGCTGTTTGAAGACGTTTCAGACGTTGGTAATATATATGGATAATAATAATTTCAAGTATTCAGAATGAAATAAGTAGAAGAGATGTTGTATAT
>NC_051406.1:1441210-1441437 GCF_015228065.2 Penaeus monodon | reverse complement strand
CCCAATAACAGCAAATACAACGAAACAAACAAAATCTAAAAATCCGTGCAAACATAAAAGAAAAAAATGAACAACAACAACAACAGAAGATGAAAGAAATGGAAAGAAAAAAAAACAAGAATAAAAAAAAAGAAATCGCGTTAATGAACAACAACTGAAAATGAATGAAATATAAAGAAAAACAAGAAAGAAAGAAAGAAAAAAAATAAAGAAATCGTGCTTATGAG
>NC_051406.1:1440898-1441047 GCF_015228065.2 Penaeus monodon | reverse complement strand
AGAAATCGCGCTTATGAACAACAAGAACAACAGAAAATGAAAAATATATATAAGAAAAAAAAAAAAAAAAAACAGGAAAGACAAAACAAAAGATAATAATTTTCAAAAATCGCGCTAATGAAAAAACAACAACAACAAAAAAAAAAAAA
>NC_051406.1:1440122-1440867 GCF_015228065.2 Penaeus monodon | reverse complement strand
AAAAACTGCCCCCGCAGCCAACACATAATCACCTGCGACTAATGACTTTTAATGGGTTGTGAATGGGGGTCTAGGATCCTCCTGGCGGGGGAGGGGGGGTAATGGGAGGGGGGGTAAAGGGAATGGCGAGGGGGAGGGGGTAAGGGCAAGGGTGAGGGCCTGGAGGTGGAAGGGGAGAGAGGGCAAGGGATTGGTGGGCAAAGGGAGGGGGTGAGGGTATGGGAGGGGGAGGGGGCGAGGGGAGGACAGAGGGAGTAAGGAGACGAGGGCAAGGGGCGGTGAGGGCAAGGGGAGACAGAGGGAGGAAGGGCAAGGGGAGAGGAAGGGCACGAAGAGTGAGGGCAAGGGGGAGCGAGGGGGAAGCGATGGCTCGGGGAGGAGGACGAGAGGGTATCAGGCCACGCAGAGGGAAGGGGGGGGGGCAAGGGAGAAGGGGAGGGGGGGCGAGGGCAAGGGAGAGAGGGGGCGAGGGCAAGGGAGAGAGGGGGGGAGGGGGGGCGAGGGCAAGGGGCCAAAACTCCACGTGCTCTGAGGACGTGCTGCCGGCCACGTACCCGTCCTTGCTTGGCCGGCAGTCCACTACGCAACACGCCCTCACTCTCCACGAACCTTGCAACAGTCACATCACGCATGCCGTCATTGTTGCAGAGTGACGTCACTTGGGTTGTAAGTCTCATGATTGATCTCGGGGATCGTTTTTTTTTCGTTGTCTATCGGAAATGCTGTTGTTTACGTTGTTTTACGG
>NC_051406.1:1439725-1439842 GCF_015228065.2 Penaeus monodon | reverse complement strand
CAACATATCTTCGTTGGCTGAAGGAAAAGCCAAGATTTCAAGGGAAACGGAAGTAGCCTTGGTTTTCCTGGAAATGTTTCCCGGAATTCACAAAAACGGATTTCTAAGAAAGAAGAA
>NC_051406.1:1438640-1439048 GCF_015228065.2 Penaeus monodon | reverse complement strand
TTTAACTGAGTGAAATTAGTGCCCACTTTCAGGGCGTGCCTCTGTTTCCCCCCCTTTTCATTTTATACTTTAAAAACACGTTTTAAAAAAGGGAATTTCAAGAAAATTGGGTCAGCGGAGTTTGTAATAAATATCTCAGCTGCTATAAATACCTCACTAAACCAGCGTCATAATGGGAGATGTTTATATTGGGTGTAAACAAGGGAGGGAAGAGTAAACGGCTTTCTGATCATCCGTGACCCAAAGAAGAAAAATTTCCCTTTGAACGAAATTTTTATGAAATTTAAAGAAAAATGGGAGAGAATAATCACAAAAAAAAAAGGGAAAGGGAAATTTTGTTGTTCAAAATCCCCCCGTTTGTGCTTTGTGCCTATGTTGTCCCTTTGGGAATTTTATAAATTTTTTTCC
>NC_051406.1:1438348-1438546 GCF_015228065.2 Penaeus monodon | reverse complement strand
GTTTTAATTTGTCCGAAATGAGGTTATTTGGGGGACGATACCAGCAAAGCTTAACGCGGGCCCAAAAACCCCAGGTTTGCGTTCAGTTTATGAAAGGTTTTTGCCGCGAGACCCACGAGGAATGTCGCTGGCCCGGCGACGGGGCCCGGTCGGGAAAGGGGGCACCCTTACGGAGGGGCCTTTGGGTCGCGCGGGTAC
>NC_051406.1:1437897-1437996 GCF_015228065.2 Penaeus monodon | reverse complement strand
GAACTAACAGACAGGTAAGCAGACAGATACACAAATACATATCTGTAAAGAAAGAGACAAACTCCTTTTTTGAGAATGAAAATATATAATCGATAAATA
>NC_051406.1:1437659-1437861 GCF_015228065.2 Penaeus monodon | reverse complement strand
TTAAAGTTTCCCCGGGGTTTTGTTTACGTAGGTGTTGTTCACCGCCCCCGCGTTGGGCCCGCAGTGAACGCTTACACGTGCGCTTCCCGCTCGCCACTCCCATCTATTTCTTCCAAAAAACGGGCTCCCCAACCCAAGGAGATCAAAAAATTCCCAACCTGATTTTAACGGAAAAAATGACCCGGGGGCCTTTATTGGGACG
>NC_051406.1:1437445-1437630 GCF_015228065.2 Penaeus monodon | reverse complement strand
TTTACCCACATGTTTCCCCAAAAAACGCCCCCACCCAAAAACCCCCCCACGGAAACCCAAAGACCGACCGACCGGGCTCACCAGGCAACAGCAGAGCCCTTTTCCCCTTTCCGGGGGGCCCAGCGGGTGACCTTGGCGATAAAGCCCTTTTCGAGGGAAGGGGCGACCCCCGTGGGGAGGGCCCT
>NC_051406.1:1436616-1436689 GCF_015228065.2 Penaeus monodon | reverse complement strand
CTGACGGAGGCGGCGGCGACGGAGGGCCGACTCGCAGGAGAAGCGAAGCGGCGCTGTCGGTCGCGAGCCGCGT
>NC_051406.1:1436450-1436599 GCF_015228065.2 Penaeus monodon | reverse complement strand
CCCTGGGGTTTTGACGGGTGGGGGCCCTGTGTTTGTGTGGCCTTTGTAAAGGGGGGGGGAAATATCGTAGGCGTACCCTCACGCAGCGCCCACGCCTACGAAAGCACCTACTGTGACTTTGGGGATAGTTAAAGATGTATCGTTTACAT
>NC_051406.1:1435713-1436218 GCF_015228065.2 Penaeus monodon | reverse complement strand
TTGATAGTAGTTAAAAACATAGCCCAAAGAGCGGGGGGAAGGGGGAAAAGGAAGGGGTAGAAGCAAAGGGCCCCAACCCACCAAATCCAAATTCACCCCCAGACGCAATTGTTTAAAAAAAGGAAGCCTGGGGAAAAAAGGACAAGGGCGACCCCAGCGTTTTCCCCCCTTTCTGGCTTTTAAAAACCCTTCCCGGGGTTTTTACCTTCAGTTTCGACGCATAAATTTTTGTTAATTTGAAGAGTTTGAAATTAATTTCCCAAAGGGTTTTTTTTTTTTATAAAATTTCCAAAAATTTTTTTTTTTAAATTTTGGTATATTTTTCCTTGGAATGCCTCTCCTTCGCCCCCCAAAAACATTCCCCCTGATCCTCCGGCTCTTTCCTGCTTCACACAGGTTTTTCTAAACGTTTGGGAAATGGCGGAGTAAGAAAAAATATTAGGCGCTTTAAAAAGCGCCCCTTATGAAAAAAGAAATGATTTTTTCCGTTTTTCCTTTTTTTTCA
>NC_051406.1:1435215-1435654 GCF_015228065.2 Penaeus monodon | reverse complement strand
GGGGGGGGGAGGTTTTTTTGGTTTTTTTGGGGTTTTTTTACACCTATTTTTTTTCTTTGCAGTGGTTTCACACCCAAAAAAATGTAAAATCCGATCATGAGTTCATAGAGATTACACAACGTTTAGGCACGTATCCCCTCCCCAAGATGAGTAGCGGAAACGTAATAGCAGAAAAATAAAATAAGGGAAAAGAAAAACGATACCTATTAAAAAAGAAGAAAAGATAAGGAACACTCTCCTACCTTACCTATTTTTTATCTTTCCAAAATTTCTTAATCTTTTTTAGCCTTTTATCCCCAAAGGGGAACCCTTTCAAAGCGGCGATCGACAAGTTTGAAAAAAAAGGGAAAAGGATTTTTTTGGACGCAAGGTAATTTAGAAGAAAATTTTTGGGCTAAAAGTAAATGTAGTCGGTTATTCTGGTAGAGATATACTGATT
>NC_051406.1:1434911-1435185 GCF_015228065.2 Penaeus monodon | reverse complement strand
GATTTTAGTAATTTTTAAAGAGCTGTGTTGATATTTTCATTGTTTAGAGATATTAGCAAAATATATGTGGGGGGTTTTTTATTGTATAGTATACTTTTGGTTTATTATTATGGTTGTGATAACGGCTGAGTAATGAGGAATAAAAGTTCATGCAAGAAACCGAGATTTAAATACCTAGACACAGTTTTATCATACAAATTTTAAAAATGGGTGGTTTAAGATATGTAAAATTTATAAAAACCATCGTTTACAAGTAGTGTTATCACTACACAAA
>NC_051406.1:1433613-1433802 GCF_015228065.2 Penaeus monodon | reverse complement strand
TAAAAAATTAAAATTATCAGGTGATGTGTATGGTGGTGTGTTGTGTGTGGTGTTTGCATATATTACAAAATAAGTAGAAAATATTTTGGTGTGGGAGAATGTTTTGGGGTGGTGTTGAAGTGTATAGATAGATAAAAACGTTCGTGAACAGCCATACAAGACAGACAAATCTACTCCCCCCTCCCCCCC
>NC_051406.1:1433366-1433515 GCF_015228065.2 Penaeus monodon | reverse complement strand
AACCAAATGCGAAATAACAAAGCTGCCAGTTTACCGTAAGGGCGCCAAAGGCTTCCGCGCCAATGCAATCATTCCCTCTACTCGCTCCGTCACTTATTCACTTCACCAATACGGACTCAGATGAAATAAGGAGGTTGAGTCCCCTTTTC
>NC_051406.1:1432260-1432525 GCF_015228065.2 Penaeus monodon | reverse complement strand
CAGCCAAGCAATCAGACAAACAAAATTCACTGGAAATATTCTGACGATAAGCCATCAATCACTTGTCAGGCCCGAAGAAACACTAAGTAATGCCGTCGTATTGAGGTCAGACGCAGGGTATGCCGTGACGCGATACTTACATAAAGAACGTATTAACATATTGTGAAGGTGATGCTGGTAGCGATGTGACGTGTGTTTATGCGTTAAATGTTTACCAACGCCAGTCGCTGCTTCGCTTCGGATGCTTGTGGGTGTTTATGTTTAT
>NC_051406.1:1431656-1431828 GCF_015228065.2 Penaeus monodon | reverse complement strand
GACAACTGCATGTCACGCACTTTCCCCCCGGTACATAAACATTTCTCCTCTGCGGCCCCAATTAAAGGTTCCTGATGACAGTTGTGTTCGGAGAGCCCCTTTGGATGCAGACTCCATGCGTGAGGACGGGCATGGGGTGGCTCGCGCAGCCATCTGCAGTGGGCTCATTCAA
>NC_051406.1:1430203-1431469 GCF_015228065.2 Penaeus monodon | reverse complement strand
TCGGAAATCAAAAGGAAACACAGAGATACCGAGAAAAAAAAAGACAAGAGACGAGAAGAAGAAAAAAATAGAACAAAAGAAAGTAGAAGAAAGGAAAACAAGAAAAACAAAACGAAGACGAAAGGGAGAAAGAAGAAAACAGAAAAGGCTTTAATAACAAACTTGGAATTCCCTTCATACTTGCCATGCTTTTGGCGCCTTTTTCTGCATGCTAAACCACTCTGTTTACGATTAACACTAGATTAAGTGTCATTTAAACTTCTGTTGTCTCTCTTAAATTCAAATAAAAAAGAGACGTTATGTTTAAAAATATATATTTTTTATTCCTTTTTTCAGTACTTCCGTTTTATTATCATCTTTAATTGTTATCTATATGTTGATTTGCAATATTTTCTGATCGTTGTATTACGATCAGAAACGACTGATAAAAAAGTTACTAGATTCCATTATTTTTCTTATGACCATTTTCTGTAAAGTCATCCTTTCCAGATATCATTATTAGGACTTTTTACTTGTTATGATTACGGATAAAACCCTAAGCCCTATTATGCATTTTAAATACGACTTTAAGTATACAAAATTTCAGTAAAAGTAAACATATTCTAGTCAGTAACTCCCAGGTAACAGTTACAGGTAACCTGCGTAAACATTTTCATCACAGTGCGTCAAATGACCATAATTAGAATTTCAAGTAATATTCATCGAAGATATTTACATTTAATTAGTTCTGCTGCATATTAATTTCATAACAACTGCAGATAATTAGTATTACACTACAGCGGTAAGTCTGTACATCAACTTAAGAAAAAAAAAATGTATGTACACCCACAAATGTTAAACTGAGATGCCTATACGAGTGAACAAGAAGTGTATTTTCATTATAACAGAGTAATGATAATATTTGTAACAGGGGCTCTGAAAAAGCTTTGATAATTGCTTTATCCGATAAGCAACGTTATTAACATGCATCTCAGTATCTCATACCATTAACCATTAAAATCAATACTCAGGCCTTGTCACGCGTTCCCCGTATTAAGTATGGTCCAAGGCACGCAAAAAGAAGGCTGTGTAGGTGTAGATGACCTTATCAGGCAGAAAATCCAGTAAACAGAGAAAGAGAGAAACCTTTTATTCCCTTGTAAAGTATATAAAAAAAAGAAATTATCTCACTTATTAACCTTAAAATCACCGCAAGCTTTACCGCTAATTATAGGCCTGACACGCAAAATATAAAATAATATATAAAAAATTATATGTCATGTAAAC
>NC_051406.1:1429578-1430000 GCF_015228065.2 Penaeus monodon | reverse complement strand
TAAATTTGCTGCTGGCATATGCCAATATCATTTTTTTTCAAAGTCCACAACATGTGTAATTTAGTCTGAATAAGAATGCTAAACCCATATATGATAAACCCCTGACTACGAAGATGAACCTCCCTAGCATCAGAAACCGAATTGAACTCATTGATGCTACATCATTCCTTAGCACTACGATTATACATGCATCATCATATACAAATCAAAATCCTCATCTCTGGGACTAGAAGCAGAGGAGGTACCACAGGGATACTTGATGGGCGAAGACATATAGCAGCGATCCACAGATACACAACCAGAACACAATTGTCCAGAGCATGTGCCAGGAGTCAAGGATCTTTACAAGTGCACATTAGTAGGAGCTCCCAAAGAGACATGAACAACACGCTATAGGCATACCACAAGGTTTACTCAACATA
>NC_051406.1:1427763-1428619 GCF_015228065.2 Penaeus monodon | reverse complement strand
AAAAAAATCAGTTTCTGTGCACAATATAAATTATTGTGCTATACATTTGCTAAAAATAAAGAATCAAAACATGCAAGAAACAAATTCTTTTATTATGTAAAAATAACTTTGTGCTATGAAAAGATAGAAAACATAATATACATTTCACATAACTTTCAAGCAATACTGTCCTCATAATACTCATCACAAGGCCTAATGTAGGATAATAAAAACAAAGGCTTATAAAATATAGTACAAAAACATAAAACAATATACAAGAGCACAACCTCAACTAGTTAGATTAACAGGTTGTCAGAGATGCAGATCTTGGTTACTCTTACAAAAATACAGATCAACTTGTTGAACAATTCTGTAATTATTAGAGAATACTTTGATCTTACTAAACTGGTTAGATCTTGACACACAATTTCTTCTGTATCTATTTGCCTTACTGCTATTGTGGAAATGATAAATTATAATATGTCTATTTCCAGTAGTGTAAACTGAGTTGAGAATTAAAGGGATGTGCAACCTGGATACTAAAACATAAATAATCATCAAGTTTTTTTTATGAGAAAGCTTTAGCATTCTTCTAAAGCTGTATAAAAATTCGTTCAAGCATATTCTATCATTGAATGATCAGCTTTAATTTTTTCATAATTACAGCCAACGGGAATAAGGACGCATGGATAAAAGACTGAAATCAAGAACTATCACTTTGCACTCACAAAAAAGACCGTCGAGATTGTGAGCATCACTTGTCCAATTCTTCAGAACATGCAACTGGTGAAGTCAAGACATGAAGTAAACCAAACATACTATCTTAACATATGAGATACAGGGATCCCCGTATGACAAACCTAGACAACTGAAGGAC
>NC_051406.1:1426451-1427363 GCF_015228065.2 Penaeus monodon | reverse complement strand
GTTAATGTTTGTCTCAGTTGTCTAGGTTGTCATACGTATCCCTGTATCTCATATGTTAAGAATAGTATGTTTGGGTTTAACTTCAATGTCATGACTTCACCAGTTGCACCTGGGCCTTCTGAACCGCCAATTGGACAAGGTAGATGCTCACAATCCTCGAGCGGCTGTTTGTGAGGTCGCAAAGTGATAGTTCATTGATTTCAGTCATTTTATCCCATGCGTCCTTATTCCCCGTTGGCTTTATTTATGAAAGAATTGAAAGCTGCATCTCTCAATGAGAATGCTTGAACGGGATTTTTTATACAAGCTTCAAGAGAATGCTGAAGCTTGGGCTCAGGTAAAAAAAACTTGATGATTATTTATGTTTTAGTATCCAGGTGCAACATCCTTGTAATTCTTCAACTCAAGTTTACACTAGCTGGAAATAGAAAATAATTATAATTTATCATTTCCAGAATAGAGTAAGGCAAATAAGATACAAAGAAATTGTGGCAAGATCTAACCAGTTTAGTAAGATCAAAGATATTCTCTAATAATTACAGAATTGTTCAACAAAGTCTGAACTCTGTAACCTTTTTGTAATGAGACCAGAGATCTGCATCTCTGACACACTGTTAAATCTAACTAGTTGAAGGTTGTGCTCTCTGTATAATATTTTATTCTTTTGTACTATATTTTATAAAGCCCTTTGTTTCTATTCATCCTACATTAGCCATTGTGATGAGTATTATGAGGACAGTATTCTGAAAGTTATGTGAAATGTATATTTATGTTTTCTATCTCTTTTCATAGCAGCAAAGTTATTTTTACATATAAAAGAGAATTTTGGTTTCTTGCATGTGTTTGATTCTTTATTTTTAGCAAGATGTATAGCACCAATAATTGTATATTGTGCACAGAAACTGCTTTTTT
>NC_051406.1:1421233-1422237 GCF_015228065.2 Penaeus monodon | reverse complement strand
GCACTGTATATGAATGATTGATATCTCTAAATGGTTCCATTATGTGACCAAGCAAGTTTTTCCTGTATTACATAAAATTAGGTATATTTTAAGGTATTTGTACTCTTTATAGGAATTGATAAGTAGCTTTCCTACTTCGTTTGGAATTTTTGTCATTTAGTGGCACTAAAAACTTGCATATTAACAGTACCCAGACCTTTAGGTTAAATTACTAGGAGTACATAAAAATTAGTGAACATCTTACTGGTTTAATGTTTTTTATTTATAATAGATTGTTTTTACTTTAGTTAAGAAAATGTTTAGTTATATAAACTTATTGGTATGAAGTTTTTTTTATTTAATAGATAGTATTTAATTTAGTTGAGAAGATGTTTAATCAGTGTAAGCACGGTAAGTTCACAGACAGATTTTACAGTTTTCTAGGTTTATGAAGTTAATGAGACAATCAGTGATAGGTAATATAAATATTTATTCTTTTTATCCATTATGTTGTTTAACATACTTTTGCCATTGTTTTATGTTTCTGCCTTTCTGTTCCAAATTATTGATTAAGTTATTGTAGCTGAAATGAGGCCATCTCTGTAAAAATATGTGCATAGATTTGTTTTACAGATATGACTATATGGATGTATTTTAAGCATGTCTTTTGAGAAGGAATGGCTTAGTAGATATGGCTGCAGTATTAAAATGGAAGACCATTTATATGGTAAAATGTCTTGATATTAAAACCCAGCTTCTAATACCAGCTTAACAGAATGTTGCTATCAGATATCTTCACCATGTACCTCAGACTCACCTGGCCCTCCTTCTGTCCCTCAGATCTCTTTGGGGGGAAAGCAAAGTCAGGGTTAGCCTTGGACCTTGGTTGTGCGGCCATGGCAGTCAAGGGAGAGAAAGTGGACACTAACCTTCCCCTCATGAAGCAAGGGTAAGACTGGATTACGGGATGGTGATAAGCTAGTTGTCGTAATTAATGTCTGTGGAGAGCATAGACTATATTTAAA
>NC_051406.1:1421062-1421158 GCF_015228065.2 Penaeus monodon | reverse complement strand
CTATATGCACATGGACATTCAATATACAAGAAATAATGGTTTCTGTTTGAGTATGTAGTACATTTCACACTGAAAGCAAATTTAATTGATTTTGTC
>NC_051406.1:1420639-1421033 GCF_015228065.2 Penaeus monodon | reverse complement strand
GTTCTATTCTGTTTTTCTTCTTATCACAAATATATATACCTTTTATGTGTGGGGTAGAAGTTGCTACACATACTTTTTTTTCAAGTTATGGAATGATTTTTGTAGTTAGGCAGTCAATATAAGGGTTTATTAGAACAGTAACTCATTGACTTTGGGAGTGTATATACACCTGCATTTTCCACTGTAGTTTAGTTTTATTGCCTTTGTTTATACTAAAATGTTCCCAGAAGCACTCAGTCACCAAGTACAGGGACTACCAGAACCATATTACCACATTCTTGGAATTTTCAGACAGAAAAGTTATTATTTTTTACTGTTATTGCTGTTAACAACGTTATGATAATGCGTTCATAATGATAACAAAAGTAATAGAAATGGAAACTGTTATACACTG
>NC_051406.1:1419508-1420548 GCF_015228065.2 Penaeus monodon | reverse complement strand
GGAATATTAATGATACAGATCCAGTGCAAGTAAGCTGATGTTGAAGGATTAATTGTAAACTATGTCGGATAATTCTTGGCACTTATTCATTGTTATTATCCAGGAATATTTGTGACCTTTGCATTACATATTATTGCATACAGTAAATTTTGAGTTCTAATGGGATTTTGTACTTTATTATTTCCAGATGGTACCACGGTGCATTAAACAGGACAGAAGCTGAAGAAACACTCAGGTCGTGCTCTGAAGGCAGTTACCTGGTGCGCTCACTCGATGTGTCTAGACATGAGTACTCTCTTGCTCTGAAGTAAGTTTTAGGAAGGGTTAATTCTCTGTTACTAATCGATATGCTGACAGTTAGAAAAGATCATCTAGTTGAAAAGAGAGGAAAGTTGAGGGCTGAGTTTATGTATTACCTTTTGCAGCTTTGGATAAAGTATATAATGTGTTTCACTAAGATAAAGTGTAAAATAGTAAGTTAGCTTCATGAGTTCATGAAATATTAAGGTAATCATTGCTGATAATTAAAGGATGCCAATCCACCTACCATAATATGTATCTAAAAAAGTTTAAATGCAATTTATGCTGTAAATAAGTATTTACAGTTTACATGATAGCAACATTTGTCAATATATTGTAAATATATAATTAATTACAATTAGATATTGTATAAGTACAAACATGACAATCTTATTAACTACTTCATATTTTTAATTATTAGGAGATTCTCGTCTGTGGTCAGTAGGATGACCAGTGTGTCTCCAAAAGGTTTTTCTCATATTATTGATACTCGAATCTACTGAAGGAAGCTGGAGATTTTGAAGTTGCTGTGAACTCAGAGATTTATTTTGAATTTCTCACCTCTCTTATATTCAGAAGAAAAAAATCAGTACATCACATTTTTTTTGCCTGCTTGACTGTGGCAGGGTGGATATTGTTAAAGGAGTTGCACATCAGTTATTAGGTCTTTTTATATTCTACTTTTATCCACCCTTTCCATAGAGAGACTAAGAATGTGTTTTGATAATTTTCATGTATAG
>NC_051406.1:1419020-1419476 GCF_015228065.2 Penaeus monodon | reverse complement strand
TGTAGAGAAGAGGGCCAGAGATAGGTGGTGGGGTTTGATGGTGAACGTTGAAACCTGTTGTTGATGAGTAGCAACAGTATCCAGTAGTGGTAAAGTGAGAATTAGGTTGACACCAAGAAGGGCAGTAGTCCTTTACATTTATTTTATTGTACTTTATTATTCCTTTGGTATTTCTTAATGGTTATCTTGTGTAAAGTGAAGACAAGTATATGAAGGAGGGAACACGATACAAATTTTTTTCAAGGTGAATTAAGTGTTATCTACCAGAGCTACAAAACCTGACCCCATTTTTTGTTTAATTTGCTAAATTTACCTAATATAATGTGTATCTGTTATGTTTAGGAAATTCAAATTTTATCTGTTGCATTTATGTTAAGCATTGGTCTGATGCAAATGTTGAACTTAGTTAAACAAGTTTGCAGATACCTTGTAACAGCCCCACTCATGTCAATATGA
>NC_051406.1:1417736-1418847 GCF_015228065.2 Penaeus monodon | reverse complement strand
GGAATTTTCTTTTTTTTCCCTTATGCTGTCTTTCCTTTTTGTTTTTGTTTCAGTTCTCTCATTTCCCATTTTCCACTTCAGGTCTGCTCGTGGCTTTATGCACCTGAGGATTCAGTTTGACTGCAAGACGGGCGGGTACATGCTCGGCCGTGGCACGAAGCAGTTCCCCACGGTGCCCCACATGATCCACCACCACAGCATCTTCAGATTGCCCATCAAAGGTGCTGAACACATGGTCCTCCTCCATCCCGTGAGTCACGAGACCCTATAGTTGCCACGTGGAGGAACGCCTACTGTTGTTGGAAAGATACCCGTGACCTTCTACCATCTCTGAGAGAAGAAAAAAAAGCTTCCAGTTTGTTTCCTAGTCAACCTTTTACAATGCCCCCAAACTCCTCCTCAGAAGCATGATCATTCGAGGTCCTGTAGAATTTGTTGGTTCGGTTGTAGGGTGTAGTCAGTGATAAAAACCTTTGAAGTTGCGCAAGGGTTGGTGAGTGTGTCAGAGGGACAAAGAAAATTTAGTGTGCTACAATAAGGTTTAGATTACTGATTACTTCAGTCTATTTCATTCCATATCCTGTTGCCAATTTTTTGCTAGACTCTATGAATCTTCCATGATATATACTGCTAGTCGTTTTCCTAGTCATTATTCTAGAACAATATTCTTGTTTATCCAAGATCCTTTACTCCTGAAAAAGTTCTCTTGTGAACTCTTTACTTAGACCCTCAAACCAAGATGAAGTAAAAAAGATTTAGCACTTTCACTTTAAAAAGGTTGTCGTTTAACTGATGTGGCATCTCTGTCATTTACACCGAGACCCAAGTTGCAGTACATGAACACAAAGATATTCTCCATCTCTCTCAGTCATAACTTTGAATATTCCACAGCAAACATTCCACCATAAGTAATTAATGGTTTAATCTAGTACAAAATACCTTTGAATACTTTGGCTGTCCAATAATAACTTTGATGGCTGAAATTTCTTCTAAGTTATGAGGGGACAGCTTATATTTTGTCCACATACATTCCACAGTACATGATGCTGCTATACTATAGTTGCCTAATATATTGCTAGTTTAGGGATTTGCAATGGGAACTGTATCACAA
>NC_051406.1:1416665-1417703 GCF_015228065.2 Penaeus monodon | reverse complement strand
GATATGTACATATATTCAGGTGTGAGTTGCGCAACAAAGAAGGGCGCAAATGAGATTTAGATTCCAAGAGGCACATGTTCGACAAAGAATATCTCTCAGGTTAGAACCAGGATCAAGGATTTGCTTGAATGTGCAGGCAGCTTTGTGCCAACACTTAGTTTTGACTCATTAAGGTTGTCATTGTTTTTTGGGGAGAACGAGATCTCACAACCTGCTGCTTAAAATTTGGCCTTATTGTTAAATGTACACGGCAAACTACACTTCGTTTTGCCAGATCATTGCATGTAAGTAACTGGATTTGTAATTTTTAACCTATTTTTCTCACAATGAAATGCATAGGGTGTTCACAAGACGTTTGTAGTGTAATAATCTCAGTTGATGTACAGTATTAATATGAGCATTGCTGACTCTCTTCCAACGTTAGTGCCAAAGTTGTGAGTTCAGGGAATAAATATGGTTTTGCAGTGAAAGTAAACATTATGTATAAAATTTTTTGTTAGGAAATAATATGTATATATTTCATACCTTAATACATCACACAATAATTTAGTTCAGGTTGATTACAAATACTGAATAGTTCTTTGAGTTAGGGAGGGTTGTATATTGAACCTTATGCATGGAACATGTCTATATATACTCCACATGTAGTTACTGAAACCATAGATGGATATTTTGATTTGTCTCATAGAATCCATACATTACAAATTGTATACCATATCAGCACTAGCCAGACTGCTAGGCTAGTGAGTCCCTACCAAATGTAGCTCGATCTTGCCATGTCTGAAAGATCATGAAGCGTCACTTGTGAAGGTGATAGCTGCCAATTATATCAATGACATCAGCAAAATTTGTTATATGAAATTAAAAAAAGACTGTATGGTTGCATGAATTTGAAAAAAAATAAGAATTGCATCCGATGAATGTAGAAACTGCGGTGTTTGTAGGACAATCAGTATGATATCCTTGTATTGGGAAGATTTGGAAAAAAAAGCCGTAGAAGTACATAGGCCATATGATTATATTTTAGCCTCTTAAGTG
>NC_051406.1:1416331-1416616 GCF_015228065.2 Penaeus monodon | reverse complement strand
TTAGAAATAATATACAAGTAGTTCTATCTATGATTATGCTTCCAGTTATTCAAAATTAGCTGAAGTATTGTACCGTAGTCCAGAGATGCAATAAACGAGCGTCCATCCATGTCTTCGCCGCTGCTATCATACAGTCGTGATTAATCCCTCCATTCCCCATCCCTCCTCCCAGTGTAGTCGCTGGTGGCCGAGAATTTTGCTTGACAACTTTGCTGGGTATCTGGAAAAAAGCTCTTATTTCCAATGCTGTCTTGTCTCCTTCTTAATTGATATCAGAGTTGGAAG
>NC_051406.1:1415641-1416271 GCF_015228065.2 Penaeus monodon | reverse complement strand
GGTTTCATGTGGTCCAGTAAGAATTTTATATTTTTGCTTTTGTTTTGGTGCTCTGTGGAGATGAATGTATTTCTGAATGATTTCTTTGTGTCAGCAAGGTAAAAAGTTCATGTTTGGTGATGTAAAGCTTTTTGAAATTTTGATAATGGTGTTTCTCTTATTCATTATTAAAACAAATTTATTCAAGGTGCAGCATTATTACTCAAACTGATTTTCACACCATCAGATCTCTTTCATTTCAACCTTTATCAACAGTAGTCCTATGGAACTACCTCTTAATATACCCGGGCTTAGAAAGTTTGATCATTGGTGATAAAAAGGCAAAGTTCTTCCTGCCATTAGTAGGATATAGTAGTCGAGACCTCGTTAAAAGGTCAGTGTTAAGCTCTAGTTAGATAGATAGTACCAAGTAGCGGCCATCCATATGTTACGTTTCCACACTTCCTTCATTTTCCTCTCCCTGGTGTAATCCCCCTTTTCCTTGTAATCAGAAGTGGTGTATTGGGCCTACAGTAGTAATCCTGGTAATCCATTTCACACGGTAATAGAGACTGGTTTCTGTAAATGTTCTGTAAATTTTTTTATAAGTTTGTGGAGAGAACGAGTGGGAAAGACTCTCTCGTTTGAATG
>NC_051406.1:1415357-1415619 GCF_015228065.2 Penaeus monodon | reverse complement strand
GCTCCAACCTGTAGAACACTTGCTAGCTGGTAGTCATTTATCAAGGGACTCAGCTCTTTGCTATTACTAATTGTTTTTTTTTCATGGATGATTGCCTCAGATTTCATAGGAACCTCTTTCAGAGTTGCCAGATGCCTTGTATGCATAGATTTCCCTGAAAATGATGACACTGTAGTCCTGTTAATGAATATGCTCACACACATTCACAGATATGTGTAGATATACTCAAATGCTCACACATCTTGTGGTATACTCTTAAAGT
>NC_051406.1:1415153-1415219 GCF_015228065.2 Penaeus monodon | reverse complement strand
TTTTACTTCTCTCTTCTCAAGTAGACAGACAAACAGATTCAGAAAAGAGTCACACTTGTGAAAAAC
>NC_051406.1:1412469-1415073 GCF_015228065.2 Penaeus monodon | reverse complement strand
CTCTTTGTTGACAGTAAACAGGCCATTTCACTTGTCATTGTTAACTGTGAATTCCAAAGACCTAGAAGTAAGTGTTGGATTTCCTGTTTTTAGATTTCTCATCTTTTTAAAAGTTATCCAATTTTTGGAGTATTCTCCCCTCCCCCAATCCATTTGACTCTATAGTGTTTGTAATATCATCACAAATGGGTGACAAGTTATTGACAGTCCCCTTTGCTTGACCAAAATTTGGTCTTTCTCCTGTTTCACATTTATAGGTATTAGTTTAATAATAAAAAAGGATGATTATTCAATGGCTGGAATCACATTTGATTGCAAAGACTCCACTAAATGTGAATTTCACATCACCGAGGTTTCCTGAATAATGGTGTAATCCGCCCATAATAGTAATGGGATATTTTTAAAAAGATTTTTACAGACATATTGAAACGGATAATATTTTGAACTAAGCTCTTATTTATTTTTATGCATTTAATATCATCAGAAGACTGAACTATATACTCTTACAGCAAAATGCTCAGTGGAACTGGTCATAGAAAACAAGTACACAAGAAGTGAGGTTTTGTTAAGGTAGCGTCTATAATAAATAACTGTAAGGGATGACGTAGCTTAAAAAAAAACTGTCAGTGCAAGATGTAGTGTACGCGATTCTCAGAGTATCATAGGCTGAAGTCGTAGGCTCAGTGGCAGTGCAAGAGTGACGATGTAGATCAGAAGTGCTTTTAAATGGCTGCTATGAGGCTTAAAGAAAGTTTAGACTTTGATTAGTTTTTTGAGAGAGAGTGTTAGTTACAGAATAATTGCAGTGTTGCTCATATCAGGAAACTTTATATTCTACAAGTGTTCACTTATTTAATGTTGTCATTCATTTTATTTTCTTGATTTATTAAAGAAAAAAAAAATTCTTCAATGAGTAATCTCAAGATTTTTGCAAAGGCAGTATTCATGTGCAGATTTTTTTTTAGCACTATTTTCCATTAATATTTGGGTATTGTATATTGAGGTGCATGTACTTAAAGAAAACCAGTTATATTTATAGATACATTCCATGGATATTATAGTGTAATGGTTTCACCACATTAAAGAAAACAAAACAAAAATAGAAAGACAGTTGAGTGCTGTGTGTACAAGACAGTTATACAGTACATTGTATACCAACAATAACTTCAGTATTATCACATTTACTCTTGATTTGAAATGTATATCTTACAGTGAATAAGGTGACATTCAACATACAAAACAAACAAAAGAAAGAAAAAAACAGTTAAATGCTGAAAAAGAAACCATATTTTGATTTACCAATGCCAAAGAGATTAATGAAAGTTTTTTTTTTTAGCCTTAGAGACTCTACACAATGGATCATCCTTTGTGACCAAAACTTAATTACAGATTTGTGTGCAAAGTATTGTGTATCTGTGTCTTCATGTGAATTAGTCATGTATGAGATTCCCCCTTTTTTGTGAGTCCTGATGTTTTACCGGTAGTCTTTTCTGGGAGGGAATTTGTGCAATCACATTGATTGTTTAGGCCTTCAGGAGAAAGAAGTAACTGTGAATGTAGAGAAAGCAGTCAGCTGGCAGGTGTAAATATGGGTCTGTTTCAGGGAGACTGAGATATTTACGATGTTTTATTTATTTGTACTTAATTTGAGAAGTAAATTGGTATTGTTAGTATTTTAGAAATACTATTTAATGAGTACTAAGACACTTTTATTTTGTATACTATGTCTACATTTATGTTAATTAATAAGTGATATAACTTGACATGTAGGTATGTGGTACAGTGATTTTATTTAAGTTAATTAACCAGTATCTTTCAGGTGACGTTATTGTTGATCCAGAAACTTCAGCAAAATCAATTTATAAAGTTAATGTGGAAATCACCTAGCACATAAATCAGGCTATATATGATTTCACTTTAGTTTTAACACGTCACTTAACAGCCTGTCAGGAAACAGTCCCAATGAAATATTAATAATGTTCAGAAATATGCCAAATGCCATTTAACAGCTGACACAGTATAATAAAAAATAATAATTAAGGATCACTAATTCTTTCAGAGGGTTATACTGGGAAGGAGCATAAACATTTATAATTTTTTTTATAAAATGGTTAATAAAATATTTTGCTTTGGCGAGCATCTTTGTATTTTGCAAGTTCAATTACCAGGGAGAAGTGTAATGCAATTAAGTGGTCAGATAATATTTGTGTGCATGTTTGTGTGTGTGAGACCCAAATATTGCCAAAAGGTTGTACATAGTTTAGATATATGATATTTAAATGAAATTATTTGAGTTCTTTCCTTTCAGAGGGTATTTTGTGTTATATAATATGTTGTCAGATACATTACTCTTATAATATTTTTGGCAGTTTAAACATTTAGAATAGTATGTATACAGTTGTATGTATATAGTAGAGACAATAGGGCAGTTCATCATGTAAATATAGATTAGAAATGATTTTCATAAACATATCAGAGTAGGTGTCTGCAATTTGGACTACACAAAAGGTTTAAAACATTCCGAAAACTGCAGTTGTGAGAGCTTATATTTGTCACTTTCTGCAACAAAAACAAAGGGTTGAGACTCTGTACTAGGTAAATTAC
>NC_051406.1:1412238-1412443 GCF_015228065.2 Penaeus monodon | reverse complement strand
CAGACCCTCTGATAATTCATTTGAGGAGAGTGTTATAAATTTTGCTTATTCCAGACTCTTGGTTGGAGAGTGTTTCTTCGTGAAAGAATTTAGCTCGAAAAACTGGTCATGACACTTCTTTACATATTGTATATTTTGAACCATCACAAAGACACTTGAAGAATGTTTCTGTCAGCACTAAACAAGGTATTGCTGATTTTTTAAA
>NC_051406.1:1412014-1412199 GCF_015228065.2 Penaeus monodon | reverse complement strand
CTTGAAGAAGTTGTTGGTTTAAAAAGTGAGAATTAAAGGGAAGACCCAGTGGGTTCCGTAACATTTTTTTCTGATGTAGACTATCCATTTTCAAGTTATCTTCGAACAGTTACAATAGTTTCAGTAACTGTTACTTTCCTCTATATAGCATAAAGGAATTGAACAAGAAGTTCAAGTTGTAAAGA
>NC_051406.1:1411255-1411980 GCF_015228065.2 Penaeus monodon | reverse complement strand
AAAGAGACATGCTAAGTATGTAAAGTGTCAGTGTCAGTTTGGATGTAGGAGTAACAATTTATCCTAAATTACAACAGTTTTTTTTTTACCTTGTTTTTCCTTGTACTTGTTAACTCTTAAAAATAAATAGTTACAGAATTTTGTCTTTCCTTACACTATCCCAAAAGTGGTACTACTAGAGTTAAAGTTTTGAAAATGTGTATTTTTTGTACATATATTTTTATTTAGATTTTTTATTGAAATGATAGTATTGATTAGTAGAGTGAGATGTGTCATTTTTGTTAAAAAGGAAGATATAGACTTTTTCAGAAAGAAAAGTTGGAAAAGGAAAGCATGAAAGATTATATTCAATGATGACCATAATGATTAAACTATTTATTGATGTCAAAATTAGAAGAAGGCATAGATATCATAAATATATATAAATGAAGCCTTTGGATTTTTACCATATATTTTTACATCACAGGATTTGGACAAATATAACTTTAGGCCTTTTGAAAGTGCTTTGCCAAAGGTATCACCGTTTTGGCATTTGAAATCACGCACCAGATGACTACACGAGGGAGAAGGCTCAGCCAAAGAAAATTCAGGTAAGCAGCTTCTTCTAGTCAACTTCTTCAACAGAAAAACATTTTCTTGAGTGCTGTAAATAAGAGTTGTGAATCTGCCATTTTCGTTGCAATAGTGTTCACAGTTATTATGTAGTACAAACTTACTGAGTTATG
>NC_051406.1:1410588-1411140 GCF_015228065.2 Penaeus monodon | reverse complement strand
GGTGCAGTCACATTAGCTGTAAAATATGAAAGCTACATGATTACCTCTCCACACACTTTGTAATATGTATCAGCTGTGCATTGGCTTATTGCCAACATTGTTTTTTTTCAACATTCGGATAAAAATTAAGAATAAAGAAACAAGCTAATCTAAACACACATCAAAAATTTTAGACTAAAAGCAATATAATCAAATGCTATGTTTTACAGATCCTATATAATGGGTACCCAGAAACGCACTGAAAAAGTACTATCCTTATCACTACCACTAGTCTCATGACCCTAAATCTAACACAAGGGAATGTCAACCCTATAAATCATATAGCTAAATGATATAGACTTGGAGTGCCATTCACTGTGTCAAAAAAACACCAATTCTGAAACAGGAATCTATCAATAATATGATTTCAAATTTCCTTCCCACAGTGTCTATACAGAAGCCCCCTTTGGTCGATTTTACCGTTATCGGCTTATTTTTGACTTGTGCTGTGATTATGTGATAACTATGGTGTACAATAGAAAGCATAACTGATAAGTAGATTGAACTATTTTG
>NC_051406.1:1410344-1410547 GCF_015228065.2 Penaeus monodon | reverse complement strand
TTTAAAACATCCACCCATGTTACGTCAGTCTTTGATATCTGATGTTTCAGATATTCTAATCTCTCGCTAACTGCATAACGTTTGTGTTTGATATATGCTGTGTTCTGTTGTTTATAAATTATTAGAAGAAGTTTCTAAAGCATAGTGAACGTGTCATCCGGTGTTAAAGGGAAAAGGTGAAGGAAATACCGTACGCTGCAAGC
>NC_051406.1:1410049-1410287 GCF_015228065.2 Penaeus monodon | reverse complement strand
GGTTTGATGTTTTCGTTACTGTTTTTAAATATTGCAAGAGACAAGTGTCTAGCCAAAACACCAATAACTAACCCAAGCTGAATACACTCAAGGACAATAATATAAGTTTTGCTTAAGCTATATAAAAGATGACAAAAAAAAGAGAGAATTATTATCATCAAAAAAAGAAAAAAAAAAAGAAAAACACTCATAAAAAAACTAAACATTATGATAATAAAAAAGGAAACCTAGAGCCCCG
>NC_051406.1:1409745-1409970 GCF_015228065.2 Penaeus monodon | reverse complement strand
TAACTTTGTCAAAGTGTCGTACCGTTTGAACCCAACCAGTTGTCTTATGCAAAGCGTCCAGTGCCACTACGGTAACTGTACATGTATAAAATTTAATATGATTATAATGGGAAGTGAGATTTGAATGGCTAGGAGTAAGGGTTATAACTTAATTGTCCTAAAAACTACCATTTTACTGCGTTTGCAAAAGTTACATGATTGACTTACAAATTCTTACCATGGCAT
>NC_051406.1:1409454-1409567 GCF_015228065.2 Penaeus monodon | reverse complement strand
TGCTTATTCATCAATTACGTCGACTATTTCTTCTACATTTCTTTAGTAGATATCAGTAGGAATCTCTCGATACCTGATGGGTTTGAAAATGCAAATTGGTTCTAGAATAGAAA
>NC_051406.1:1408936-1409093 GCF_015228065.2 Penaeus monodon | reverse complement strand
CTGGAGAACAAAAGAAATGGTAATATATTGTTTTTTGTGGAGTTTTATTCGAAGGATCCCTTGCGTCAAAATGTGTACAATGTGTATCCTTTAAATACTCATAAATGACGAGTTACAAAATAAAGTACAAGAAGTAATGGGCATTTTACCTTTTCAG
>NC_051406.1:1408188-1408881 GCF_015228065.2 Penaeus monodon | reverse complement strand
TCTAAATCTTGTCATTACCATAAATAAGGCTGAATATTATTATAAATAAAACAAAACATTATCATAAAAAAATTATCAGTAAAATTAAACATTATCATAATAAAAAACTAAACATTATCATAAGAAAACTAAACATTATTATAAAAAACTAAACATCCTTAAAACCTAAACATCATCACAAAAGACTAAACATAATCATCATAAATAAAGCAAAGCATTATCACCTCCACAAAAAAAATCTATACACCATCATTAAAAAAACTAAACCATAAAAAACTAAACACCTTTATATTAAAAAGTTAAACACAATCATATAAGAATCATATAAAAATCATAATTAAAAAATCATAAAACATCTAAACATCTAAAACTCTAAACACAACCACCACAATAAGCCTCCACCTCCTCGCCAGCATCACTGCCCCAGCTCCCGCGTGTGGTCATGCAAATCGTCATTGGCGCGCGCGTGGTCCGGGTCCTGCGGTTCGTGGTCATGCAGGTGGTCATGCCTCTGGGTGCGGTCCGGGTCGAAGGTCTGCGGGTCGGCGGCGCGGATGAGGCGGCTGAGCACCTCGAAATCCGGAAGGCAGACCCCGAGCTGGCAGGACAGGTCGCCGGCGCAGGGGGCGTCCGGGAGGCTGCAGAGTTCGCCCGGGCCCTGGGGGGAGGGGGAGCTTGGTGAGGGGGTGGTGG
>NC_051406.1:1406823-1407303 GCF_015228065.2 Penaeus monodon | reverse complement strand
CGAAACAAACAAACATCGTCACAGCTACACCTCCTTCCTTAACTCCGTTACAGCGACAATGTACCCACGGCGGACGCGAGATAAAGAGAAGCATATCGGGAATTAAAAACTAACGTTGCACCTTAATTGCAGGCCGCCTTGCAAGAATGTGACCTGCATGTAACCTGAAAGAACTGATTCAGGTACCAGATCCTACCAGTTTTATCTCCATCATCCCAGATCCCTTTTAACACGCCCTAATGAATTTTACTTTTTTCAGTCAACGATGAAGGCTAGAGAAACTCTGAATATGTGGGAGTTTTTAGCATTTTTTTTTTGTTATATCGGAGATTGTGCTCATCAGGGATTTTTTTTTATTATTATTTAAGCGTTATGTTTTGGAGGGGTGAGAGGGGGTGGGGGGTGACCTGTTTGAAGTCAATATAATGGTAAGCTAAGGCGAGGAAGTGCAGACTGTGCATACATACCAAATCATTCGAC
>NC_051406.1:1405717-1406089 GCF_015228065.2 Penaeus monodon | reverse complement strand
GTGATGTAGCTGAGAAAGGTGATAAAAATTCAGAAATATATTCAAATGAATAAATTAATAAAATACGATTTTCTTTATTTCATGATGCTTAATATCATTAGAATAATTATGAATTAATCAGCAAGAAAAACACTTAATCTCTGATGACATACGAGCACGCAGCCAGACCTTTATAACCCACCTTGGCGCAGACAGAGCAGCATAAGCAGGCGTCCTTCACAATTCCGTACCGGCAGGCATCGGCCGGCTCAGGGCACAGGGCATTTCGGCACGGCGGGCAGGGGGGGGCGGCCGCGGCGCTGGAGGGGGAGACAGGCGCTGAGATGGCATGCCGGTCTGGTGTAGTAATCAGGGCATGTATGTGTGTGTGTG
>NC_051406.1:1404059-1404329 GCF_015228065.2 Penaeus monodon | reverse complement strand
CTAAAACAACAGAACAAATAAAATGAACACAGCAAGCGCAAAGGGACCATAAATATAAATGCATCGACTGAAATTGCTCTGCATTTGACATTCCTTTCCACATCATCAGTTAAGGCGTGATGATATCTTGAAGATGAAAATTTACGGTTATGATTTGATGCTGCTGCTGATAACAATTAGGATAACAATGTACGTGATATCCAAACGTGATTCTGATAATATCAACATGAATATTCTTTATAGTAAAAATATTGAAACGGTGACATAGGT
>NC_051406.1:1403701-1403990 GCF_015228065.2 Penaeus monodon | reverse complement strand
ATAAAAACAAAACAAGGGATAACAAACTCAACGTTAGTCTATACCGAAGCAAGTGATTAAAAAGTCACAACCAACGCATTATTCATTAACGATGTACATACCAATGCAAAAATAAAGAACCTTTCCTTACCTGACACCGCCGAGACACAGAAAGAAGAGAAATAAAAGAGCATCGGATTCCGCCATGTTGGATGCCCTGACAACGCTCTCTTTGGCTCTCACTCTGCCACACTTCTGCTGCACACTACAACATTTCGCCCTGTCTATGTACTTTAAAGACGAGGCTGCA
>NC_051406.1:1403463-1403653 GCF_015228065.2 Penaeus monodon | reverse complement strand
TGAGTGAGAGAAAATAGGAAGGGGAGGGTCAGCAGGCAAGGTCACCTGGCCATCTGACATGGATCTTTGATATTTGTGCTGGATCCGAAAGGGCCGAGGGCCGTTTTTGCAGGTGAGAAGATAGAAGGGACATTTTTGTATTTGTTCCTTATGAGGATTTAAGGCTGGATATGTTTTTGTTTTCAGTGAT
>NC_051406.1:1402796-1402915 GCF_015228065.2 Penaeus monodon | reverse complement strand
CGACTTCTTGCAAATTTTAAAAGGCTTCCTTACCGGTGAATAATGAAATCAGTGACAAGGTTAAGGCGAAAGGAAATTGGAGATATACTGCCTCCGAATATGTAATCCTTTGCTAATGT
>NC_051406.1:1400846-1401314 GCF_015228065.2 Penaeus monodon | reverse complement strand
AAATGTAAAATGTAATATAAAATGGATTTCCAGGAAAATTATCTCGCATGAAATAAAAGATAAAAAAAAATAACTGATGCCGAGAAAATACTGCGTTAAAATGATCAAATAAAAAAATCTAACTTGACGGCCAAAAATGCATTAAGCGGATAATGTTCTAATTTAAACATTCAACTTGCGGCCAGAGATTCCAATCACGGAGAAAGGGAGGGGGGCATTCTCTACAGACAATGGGATGAGAGCCATGGTTTGTGGGGATTGAAATAAAAGAAAAAAGGGGTTAAGAAAAAATGGACGCTGCGATTAAAAAAAATGAATAATTTGACAAAGCAAGAAGCGATTTGTCAATCGAGAATTTTTTAAGGCAATTTTTGAAAAAATTGCCTTTATACCAAGCTTCGTATAAAGTTAGAGTTTAAGATTATTTGGGAACAAAAAAAAAGAAAAAAAAGTGTGTGTGGTTGTGTG
>NC_051406.1:1400322-1400726 GCF_015228065.2 Penaeus monodon | reverse complement strand
ATATATATATATTTTTTTTTTTTTTTATAGTATTCATGTATAGCGCCTTCAATATATATATTATAAATTAATGCATGTTAGCCTTGTGTAGTTTAAAGTGGTAGTTCCCATTCCTTTTCTTTGATTTCTGGTTGGTACGTTTGGTAATTGTTATTTATCGTGGACCAAGCATTGAATTTTTGCATGGTGTCACATGGCTAAACGGTCATATGAAATTAATTCCTTGCAAACAAACCTGGCCGATAACTAGAACCTCTGATTCTCAATTCAAACGATGGTTGTATCCGAATCTAATTCTTTGCATAGCAGCTTGTATCCTCACATTTACTTGATTATTTTTTGAGCAATTAAGGGTGATTTCCATTTTCCTTCGTCACGGTAAAAATTTTATTTTTTTTTTTTCC
>NC_051406.1:1399746-1400035 GCF_015228065.2 Penaeus monodon | reverse complement strand
TTTACTCTATTTGATTATTTTTATTATTTATTGGTTGTACTATGTGTAATGCATATTGTAATATAAACATATAAATTATTTTCCATCAGCGTGTTACATCCCAAACAGGTACATATAAATAATTATAAAACTATTCTTTTTCGCACAGCTGATGCATAATAATTAGAATACTGATTACCATTCAAAACCAATGGTGTTATTACAAATATATTTTTTTTTGATAGACATTTTGATATCACTTCACAATTTACTTTATTATCGTTTTTATCACATAATTAACCATTTCTGT
>NC_051406.1:1397109-1397521 GCF_015228065.2 Penaeus monodon | reverse complement strand
GGTGTAGGAGAGGGAGGTAGTTAAAAAGATATGTTACGAGAGTCACCAGGAAATATGAAAAAAATGAAAAAGCAATCCATATATTCGGAGTCTACATTGCCCAGCCTTTGCCAAAGATAACAGAGATAAAACTTTTGCCAGTGGTGGGGATAAATCTTCAGCGATAACAGTGACCTTATTGTCACAGAATAAGATCATGTCAGGTCGAATGACGACCCTTTTTGATATGAGTTCTAGACGTTATCAAAGAAATATTAGGGTAATACATAGTGTGTTTTATGATAGGTTACAGTGATGGATCGTCTTGCAGAATCGTGGTGAGATATAGTGATATTGATAGGGTTTTGTGATATTTTGATATGTGATGTATTAATACGTTTATTTTGTTGATCTGTCAGTTGTTAGAATGTTT
>NC_051406.1:1396430-1397072 GCF_015228065.2 Penaeus monodon | reverse complement strand
CATACGGTATGTTACGGCAAGAGGATGTGTTCTAGCGATGCGCTATATGGAAATCTTTCAGCATATTTGTACATGAATTTGTGAAAGTATCATCAACGGTTTATGAGATAAGTTTCAATATATACATAAGTCCCCCTGCAAGAAAATAACCGTTTTCTATGATAGAACACCTCTGGTTGTTAGGGCCGTTGCTAGGGACGCTACACAACATGGACGACGCTCCAGAGACAAGACGAAGGGTGAGAGGCATAACTTTCCTTTCAGTATTTCTAATAATTCATGCACGCAATCAGCTTTGGGAAGACCGTTATATATATAAGAATTAGAATATCCATATGACTGACAATTTTAGATGGCGATACGGTATTTACTGTGTATCGCGTGACTATCTGTTCCAATACAGTTATTTTTCATACCACAATGAGATATTCCATTAATGGGTCTGAAAAGAGTTCACTGTTAGAGAAAGAGATTAATGTTTAACTGTCCAGATTTAAACAAAATTATGACTCATGTTTTCTTTTCTGTTGTCAATGTTTATTTTCATTTATTGTGTTAATTTTTTTACAAGTTGTGACAATATGCGATATCGTATTCTCACAATTGTTTGTAAGAAAGTGTCTGCGCGTTCATCGAGGTATA
>NC_051406.1:1395787-1395976 GCF_015228065.2 Penaeus monodon | reverse complement strand
ACAGATCGGCATCATCATCGCCCAGCCATACAGGGAAGGTCGGAAGGCGGCCGCGTTCAGCTGCGTCTCGCCTCCCGACAGCCACGTGACCTTTCCTTCCTACGATGACCCCCATTTCGAACACCTGAGGAAGCTCCACGAGAAGGGCATTCAGGTAAAGGCTCTGTCTATGGGTGCTTGTTTATGTTT
>NC_051406.1:1395250-1395489 GCF_015228065.2 Penaeus monodon | reverse complement strand
ACACACACACATAAAGATACAAATCAGAAGGGAAAATGTCCATTTATTTACATTTACACTTTATCGCTCCACAATTTTGCATGTGGTTTGTACTTAATCTTACTACACATTCATTTCCCCGTTACTGTGTCGGCGTAATTATAAATACCACGTTTAGTATTATTTTCATCGACAATCTTTGGTGTTAATGAAATATTTATTTTTGTGCTTTCGTGCCGATGATATTAATGAATACACTA
>NC_051406.1:1395098-1395207 GCF_015228065.2 Penaeus monodon | reverse complement strand
TACATTGCTTTCCTTAGAACAAATTTATGACAGAGAAGAAAGGGAGACAGGAATAATGGACAAATAAACAGAAAAAAGGAGGAGACAGGTGAGTCATGAATAAACAAAT
>NC_051406.1:1394955-1395036 GCF_015228065.2 Penaeus monodon | reverse complement strand
AGCGGACGAATGAATACACGCATCAACCACGGACAAATGAACAGAGAAACCAAGAAAGATGAAAAATCCCCCTTCCCCCCC
>NC_051406.1:1394418-1394933 GCF_015228065.2 Penaeus monodon | reverse complement strand
GATGAAACTCCACAGCATTCTCCTCCTTTACAGGCGATCGTGGAGGTGGTGGAGGGCGTGTGCCAAACGGAGGTGAGAGTGCCATGGAGTCGCTGGGTCGAGACCACGCCCCCCGATGCCCCTGGCGCCGATGCCCGCGCCCCTGAAATCTCCCCTGAAGTCTTGAAGAGGTGGGTTGTGTGAAGGTTCGAAGAGGTGGGTTGTGTGAAGGTTCGAAGAGGTGGGTTTTGCAGGGAAAAAAGGGGTCGACTTTGTGTAGGTTGATTCGATGGATGAGCCGCGAAGGATATGCTTCTCAGTCTCCGTTTTCTTTAATCTGTTACTTGATAAGTAACATGTATATAGGTATCTGTTACTTATTCTGTTTTTTTCTGTTAATCTGATACTTATTAAGGCGCCGAAGGAGAGAATAATCATTATTACTGAGAATTATGAAAATTACTTGTAATTATTAATGATTATAGAGACAGTGATAAAGATAATGTGCAATAATGGTGGTGACAATAACTGGTGTG
>NC_051406.1:1394082-1394371 GCF_015228065.2 Penaeus monodon | reverse complement strand
GAAAGAATGATAAAAGGGTGAGTAACAGTACAGGAGATGATAACGATGGTATAAGGATAGTAATTACAGTAATAAAGCAGACGCTGCCGGAACAATCAGGAAATCGAGTGCGTGTTTTCTGCTTCAGTCCCTTTTAGGATAATTTGTTACATTTAGCTGTTATAGAAGGTTCAGGGCTTATGCAAATGATGATAATGGTAATACAATACGGATATGTGAGGAGATAATCCTCATATAAAAACACAATAGAATAATGATAGTAATCAAAATCAATCAATTAATGAAAATA
>NC_051406.1:1393594-1393947 GCF_015228065.2 Penaeus monodon | reverse complement strand
AACAAACACGCAACAAAAACACATAAAAAAAGACAGCAAATGAACAATTAACCTGAAAAAAGTCCAAATCCGAAATCCTCGTTTCCCTTCCTCGCCAGACTGGAGGACGCGGTGAAGGAAACCGCCACCGTCGACGTGCTGAGCGACGACTGGGGAAATCTGGGGAGGATGGACCGCTCTGCCACCGTCCTCAAGCCCTTCATAATCCCGGGGAAAGGTCTGACGCCGCCGAGGAAAGGTAAGGACCGAAAGCAACACGCCCGTGCCAGCGATGGCGGGCGTTTCCGAGGGGGAGGGGCCTCGGAGGAAGAGCTCGTGAAAGGAGAAAAGAAAAAGGGCGGGGAAAATGAATG
>NC_051406.1:1392932-1393286 GCF_015228065.2 Penaeus monodon | reverse complement strand
GTAGCGCAGGTATTGTATAGGTATCAAAATCCTTTTCCAATCTCTTTATTTTTTTATAATTTCTTGAGACTAAACCTTATATAATATTAATGACTATAAACACACCAAAAATTACGTTTATACCATCTAACAAACTGCTTCATTGAAGAAGAAAATATTAAAATTAGGAGATAGCTTTTTCTCAATCAAAGGAATTCTTTAAACCGGCCACGTTAAATTTTTTAACCAATATTATCCCTATATGTAAACTTCGTGTCTAAATTTCATTCTTCCAGATAAAGCACCACCTCAGCCAAAAGGTAATCAGTGTCCAAAATTTACTAACGCCTTGTTTGTCTTCGGATAAACTTATTT
>NC_051406.1:1392773-1392898 GCF_015228065.2 Penaeus monodon | reverse complement strand
ATCATGTGGAACAGTTCAAAGCTGTATGTTTTCATTCTCTTTATTTTATATATGAACAAATTCTTTCTTCATACGCTTTGCTGCATTTTTTTCTTAATTTCATGTTATAACTTACAATCATCGTC
>NC_051406.1:1392555-1392740 GCF_015228065.2 Penaeus monodon | reverse complement strand
TCATATGCTTTCGGAAAGTCTTTTCAACTATTTTCATTACCAGAAACAACAAAAACAAAAACAATCACATGCTTTTTTTACATAGCTTTTGCCCATGCCATAAAAAATCCTATTTCTACTTTGAACTTGCCTCCATCTTGGCAAATTCAGCGCCTTTGGGTATTTCGCGCGTTGGACGGTTATCA
>NC_051406.1:1391290-1391488 GCF_015228065.2 Penaeus monodon | reverse complement strand
TTCATAACCAGAGCCCCAAATAGCTCTCCGCGTAACCGGCGAAATCGAATCCAAACTGGCCCGTCCCGCTCGGCCAAAAGGGACCTGGATTTTGAGCGCATTTCTTACCTTAGCTTTGGGGTCGATGATGTGGAGCCTTTGGTTTCGTCTTATTAATGGAATGGTAGAAAGGGAAAGAAAGGAAGAAACGAGGAAGGC
>NC_051406.1:1390531-1391131 GCF_015228065.2 Penaeus monodon | reverse complement strand
GAGAAAGGGAAGTAAAATAAACCAAGAAAGGAGGCTATTTCTAGGGGAGCGATTTTTTTTTTTTTTTGAGATGTACTTATAAAAAATCTCTTGCTTTTCAGAAATACCATTTTGTATTTCGTATTAGTACCAATTCTCGCTTTTCTGTCAACGTCCGGGATTTACGTATATGTACAATTTTTTGTACAGCTTTTGTCAAAACCCACTCGCTCGCACACAACAATGGATATATATTGTACAAAAGTGAGTAGTTAAAATGTACAGTTTTACTCTTGCGTGAATATTTATTTTATTCGAAATGGCTGTAGATATTGTGCTTGTTTTTCCATTGGCTTTTATGCCGTTCTACAAACATGTATATGTTGACATACGTGTGTGCTTAAGCAGAAAAAATAAACATTTTTCTCTCTCTCTGTTATACTCTGTGTGTACGGTATATGTGTACACGTTGTTCAGTGTAGTGGTATACAGCATATACATTTTTTTCTCTTTGCCAGCTTGTATTATCGAACTTGATGAGACATGTTCTGTAAAAATGTTATTGGTAATGGGTCCGTTACCCTCTAACTAACGGGATACAGCTACTGTGTTAGTAAAAGT
>NC_051406.1:1390176-1390298 GCF_015228065.2 Penaeus monodon | reverse complement strand
GAAATAAAAGCAAAACCTCACGAAAAAAAATCTAATTTTAAAAAAGTGCCTTAATTGCGCCTCTGCTGCTTTTTCTTCCAGATATAAAACCACTTCCGCCAAAAGGTAATCAAAATGTGTGC
>NC_051406.1:1389956-1390024 GCF_015228065.2 Penaeus monodon | reverse complement strand
CACATGTAAATATTCATCGATATATCATATATATTTTGATGAGAAGGATATAACGGTTGGTGGTATTG
>NC_051406.1:1389755-1389898 GCF_015228065.2 Penaeus monodon | reverse complement strand
GCTGGGAGAAAAATCGTATATATTCGGCGTGATTTATGGAACAGACTGTTATTTTTCTCTTTATTATCGTCTATTACTTCCTCGCTTACTATTATCATAGGACGCTTGCATGCATATTCACCTCTTTGAAGGGGTATTTCATT
>NC_051406.1:1389266-1389730 GCF_015228065.2 Penaeus monodon | reverse complement strand
GAATTTTTTTGTAAATAAATTTTGTGATCAAAAGGTTAATATTTTTTTTTTCCACAATATAAACTTTTTTTTTGCTAATTCTATCAGTATCAACTTTTCCGCAAATATTTAACAGTACTAATATTATCATTATTTTTTAGCAACTATTTTACGGCTAGTTTTACTAATACCAACTTTATCTCGATATTTGCTTTTAATATTTTATATTACTGATTCGATAGTCAGCTTCGCTTCGGCTTAATATTGATAATTAGGAAAGAAGATGGTACTATTTATCAAATTATGAGAAAGTAACTCGGCTCAACAGCAAAAAAATATGCAATTAATTTTAATGATTATTCAGTTACTCCTAATTGCATTTAATCCGCTTGATATAAGCACGGTCCAGTGGCAAAACTGAGATGATTATTTTGTTGTTGTTAATGATGCTGTGATTATCTTCGCTTGTTCTGTTAATCTTATTA
>NC_051406.1:1388355-1388976 GCF_015228065.2 Penaeus monodon | reverse complement strand
AGAAGACAACCATAGAAACATTACGGATAGATAAGTATATGCGTGCTTTATGTTTTTTTTTTCACTTCGGTTAATTTCATTTAGACATGAACACAGATCAGATTTAAAATAATTACCAGTCTATATAAACAATAAGCATTACAGTCTAAAATCCATTCTTGTGATAATCAGGCTTTAGTCATCAGTAAGATCGTATAACTCGAAGCGGATTGGCCAGGTGAATGCGAAATCTATTATTGAATCAAACAAAAAAAGGAATTCAAAATCCATAGAGACGATTGGGTTCAACATTTTATGTAAATTATCTCTAAAGTCTGCCAAAAAATGGAAGATAATCTTGCACTCTACAAATGCCATAATTAAACCCTGATATTGCAGGTGAATCAACATCCGGTGAAAAGGGGAAAGGTAAAGTTGAAACTGCAAAAAACAGGTTCTAAACGTGTTTCCACAGACATCTTGTTCGCGATCAGGATTTGTCTGTTCATCTCTTGTATTTTTTTTTTCTTCTGGATATTTCTTGAAAGGAAATAAAGCACAATTCTTCTGTATCATTAAAGTTTAAGAGTTCTCTTCTCACTATTTGTTTCTCTTTTAATATCTCTCTGTCTTTTAATCTCT
>NC_051406.1:1386989-1388308 GCF_015228065.2 Penaeus monodon | reverse complement strand
TTCTTTAAGCTCGTACCTCACTGTTCTGAATTCCGCGCACGCTCCCTCTCCTCCTGATTAGCTTTTGTTTTCTTGGCTCGAAATCTAGAATTCCGGTTGCATTTCGACCTTTTTTTTTCTCTTTCGTCGGTACAAGACATTCATTAAGGTTGTTCTGTTTCGATTTTGCATTTTACAAATTTCCGGAATCGAGGAAGGAGCCAGATGAGGATGACATTTTCTGGGAATTTTATGTAAATAATAAAGATGTAGAGAATACGATGCACTGATATATACACTTTCCCCCCCACCTAATATTTATTTTTCTCTATTTCCTATAGAAGAGAAATATTATCTGTCACTGCTTCTGTGACAGATTCTTTATTTACTTAAGAACCTCCTTTTTCTATCTTTGAAACATTAATACCTACGTTTGCTTAACTTTTTTATCGTTTTTTCTTCGTGTTCATACCAATACCCAAAGTCTGATAGTAACTTTTGTCATTATTATTATTAATTGCATGATTTTATGTTTATCCTATGTCACTCTTTTAGTTTTGTTCCCCACTGCAGTATGTGCTACCTACTGGTGAACACATACATCTGATTAACAGTAATTACCAGTGTTTATAAACATTAAAAGCATTACAGTTTAAAGTCCATTCTTGTACTAATCCGGCTTCACTTTGGCAATAGCATATGTTCAAGCGGCTTTGTCTGTCAAGTTCAACTCTAACTGCTATCTCTTATCATTATTATCATCTTCCTACATATCATTGTTAGCTCTAATTATTATCAAAGTGCTAGATAATCTAAATTCAAAATTCAAAGAACCGACCGACTATAAATGTTCGTGAATCAGGTGTTCTCCAAAGTGGTCGATATGGACATCCACGGGGACGACGGGGCAACGCAAGGGGTCGAGTGAGTGGCCAAGGAGTCGACATGGGGGAAGGAAATGGCCAGGGGTCGAAAGGAACTCGGGGGGGGGGGGGGGGATGTTCGGGGAAAAAAAACTGGTGTCAAAAGGGGGTTAGTTAACGGCTGGAGTTCTGTGATGTATGAGGAGAAGGATGTTGGAGGTTCAGTATAGTGTCTGCGGGCCTTTCGCGGGCCTTGTAACTTTGTTTAAGAAGTCTGTTGGAGGTTCAGTCGAGGGTTCACGGTCCTTTTAGCGTGGTAGAAGTCCACGGGTGTCCTTTGTGTTCTTCTTAAAGCCCTGAGTACACGATGGGCGAACCCTAGCGTGGCCACACACTTTCTCATGCACACTTACTCATGGGCACTACATAAGTGTTTAAATTTTTTTTTTTTTATTCCATAACGATAAGTTTCCATCA
>NC_051406.1:1386841-1386964 GCF_015228065.2 Penaeus monodon | reverse complement strand
AATATACGTTACGATTTATAATATAATTCTCAGTTTCATTTGACATTTTATGAGTAAGAAGCAGTGAAATTTTATTAATTCAATTAGGATATCGCCCCCCCCCCCAATCCTTTGCTGGGGGGG
>NC_051406.1:1385945-1386356 GCF_015228065.2 Penaeus monodon | reverse complement strand
GATTTGGGGATCGATGGATTGGAAAGTCTGAGAACGCCTGGTATAAATGCTCTCAAAATTCTCCTAAAATAGAGGATTATTTTGCACTTTGGAGATTCCATAACTGAATCATCCGTAATATCGTATAATTAGATTTTTTTTTCTGTTGGATTCAAGTCTAATGTTATTAAGACAAAATGAAACGATTGACGATTGGCTGCAACACTTTATATAAATGATTTCTATATTCTCCTAAAATAGAGGATTATCTTGCACTCTGCAAATGCCATAATTAAATCATGATATTGCAGGTGAATCAACATCCGGTGAAAAAGGGAAAGGTAAAGTTGAAACAAATAAAACAGATTCAAAAACGTGTTTCCACAGACATCTTGTCAGCAACCATGGTTTGTCTGTTCATCTCTCTCTTGA
>NC_051406.1:1385559-1385806 GCF_015228065.2 Penaeus monodon | reverse complement strand
TTTAAGCTTGTACCTCTCTGTTCTGTATTCCGCGCACGCTCTCTCTCCTCCTGATTAGCTTTTGTTTTCTCTGCTCGAAATCTAGAATTCCGGTTGCATTTCGACTTTTTTTTTCTTTCTCTCTTTTTCGTCGCTACAAGACAAACATTAAATATTTTCCGTCTCAGTCTTGCTTTTTATCATTTTGTTTCTGGAAGCGAGGGAGGGTTAGAAGACAGGGCGGTTTTGTGGGAATTTTAAGTGCATT
>NC_051406.1:1385339-1385459 GCF_015228065.2 Penaeus monodon | reverse complement strand
AGTTTTCAAAAGCAATCTCGAACTTAATAATAACCAATGCCTATTAGGGAAAATTACCACTCACATATATTTTTTCTCCCTCGCTAAAACTTGTCAAAATCCCCTGAAAGTGACGTGCTT
>NC_051406.1:1385058-1385286 GCF_015228065.2 Penaeus monodon | reverse complement strand
GTTGAACAACGGGGATGTTTGCGCGAGTGACAGCCTTATCATAAGTCTCAGCTGAATGAGTTTTAATAGCCAGGAATTGGAAAGCCGTCGGGGCCGGAATCGCGGTGAACACGAGAGCGTCGCCGTCCGCTGCTTGTGGGCGCAGAGCGAGCGGTTCGAAGGTTGCATTTGCCGCGGGCGCCTTTGGGAGCATATTTGCGCTCGTATATAGGAGTATATGTAAGTTGG
>NC_051406.1:1384585-1384839 GCF_015228065.2 Penaeus monodon | reverse complement strand
AAAGGATTTAAAAATATCAAGCTAAGCAAGATAACGAAGCCGAGCAACAAATAATGAACATGACAAATGAAACCATGCCCCCCCCCCCCACTCCAGCCGGGCTCTGGCGCCCATTTCCCGCCGTGCATAAAACAAACGCTTCGTCGCCGATCCGGGCGATAATCCGTCATTTTGCCGCTTCACTAAATCCGCTCTCATCTTTCTCTTAATCTGGATTAGGCAGTAATCGCCGAGATCCCGATTTCCGCTGCCGA
>NC_051406.1:1384326-1384550 GCF_015228065.2 Penaeus monodon | reverse complement strand
GAAAGGGGTGGGGGGGGGTTGGCGTGTAAGGGGGGAGGGGGTTAGGGGAGGGGGGGAGGGGTTCAGATCAGGTCCTCTTTAATGTGATTTATGCCTCGGTAGATCTGTCAAAAAATTTAGGCATCGTGTTTTTTTTTTGGGGTGGGTGGGTTGGGGGGGTGAAAAAAAGTCTGTAATCTTTGTTTATTCGACAACACTTTCTTCCAGAATCTCCTAGTGTGTGC
>NC_051406.1:1384083-1384236 GCF_015228065.2 Penaeus monodon | reverse complement strand
AGGAAAATCTACTATACATTATTTTCCAGACGCTCTCTGCCTCCCTCTGTATTTTTGCATTTGCCTTGTCTCATCTCAATATATATATTTTTTTTCCCCCTTACCGACTTTGGAAACAAGGCCTCCAATTGCTTGCTTCACTGTCTTCATAAT
>NC_051406.1:1383887-1384003 GCF_015228065.2 Penaeus monodon | reverse complement strand
ACGACGAACTCGTGAGTCACGCAAAGTCTTTCTCGAAACAGAATGTGCGATTGTGGTTTTTGATTTTTTTGATTATCCTCTTTATTTGCAGTGTATTGTGTGTCTCCTGAGGCACG
>NC_051406.1:1383493-1383794 GCF_015228065.2 Penaeus monodon | reverse complement strand
GTACGCACACATTTATAGCAATATACTATTCATATACCTTTCATAGTAAAAGAGTGAATTGGTGTCTATATATAACTATAATCACCTCATTATATTTCTTTAAAAATACAAAGATATATATTATGACAAATAACTTATGGACTTACCAAGGATAATGCGATTTTGTGGCGCGATAGATTTATACAGCTTAGAAAATAAGAGGATTTTATGTATCATGTAACTTGAGACTGAGTAATGGATCCTTGGGTTTGAATAAAGGAAGATATACTCAGCGTAACAAATAACTGTTCTATTAACATGG
>NC_051406.1:1383077-1383196 GCF_015228065.2 Penaeus monodon | reverse complement strand
GAAGTAAGCCCTGTGCGCTCCATTCGAATAGCCCACGTCCGGTCGCCCGGGGGGGGGGACGATTACCAATAGGATCTCTATTAATTAACATTCCTCTTGGCTCCTTGTCTTCGCAGACC
>NC_051406.1:1382950-1383042 GCF_015228065.2 Penaeus monodon | reverse complement strand
TCTTCGCCGGATATTCTGAAACTTCAGATGCTTCAGGTGAGGCGGGAGCATGAGAGAAAAAAAAGGTTTTTGAGTGATACGGATTTTCAAGA
>NC_051406.1:1382386-1382487 GCF_015228065.2 Penaeus monodon | reverse complement strand
TATTTAACAGCACTAAAAAAACAGAAAAACATACAACAGCGAGATACCACATTTAAATAAACAAATGTCACTTGCATTCAATTCACATGAGTCACATCCTT
>NC_051406.1:1381820-1382349 GCF_015228065.2 Penaeus monodon | reverse complement strand
TCAAACGAGGTCACTTCAACGCCAAGTATGTAAAGGTTTGGGGGATTAACTTGTAAATATTACCTCAGGGTTTGTTGCATAAGCTTCTTTTCCTGGAAAGTCGCGATGTTGGTTTAAGCTTCCACGATTTCGTGTGAGGAGAAAATGTTGCATAATGTGGAAGGCGAGATGTTGCAGTTCCGTTAAACGCCATTGGGAATTCGGAAAATATGAGGAAACGATAGCGATTGAATTACGAATGAAGGTACTCGTTATATGTGAAGAAATTATTACATCTTTATTTTGTCGATGCGGATTGCTCGTGAGACATAATCTTACTCGAGTCGTTATCAAGTCTTAAGTAATTCCAATCGACGACTCTTTCCTTCCCAGTTCTTCTGTAATCCGTCTGATCCTCTCTCGACAGCGGGTCACAATCTAATTCGAGTCGTTATTAATCTCTAATCCAGTGGTTGTCAATCCTCTTCTGTTGCGCGGCCCACGACCAGCATATAATAACCTCCATGGTCACGTTCAGTGTACGTTTTTT
>NC_051406.1:1381368-1381662 GCF_015228065.2 Penaeus monodon | reverse complement strand
TTTTCTGTTGCCCCGATGGCCCAACAGGAAGTAGGCCTAGTTCATGCCCCCCCCTCTCCCCCCATCCCTGGAAGCCTTGGCACCTAAGTTGGGAACCTCTGCTCCCTTCATTCCAGATTATACCTCATTTATCTAATCGATCTAATCCTCTTTCGACCGCGGATCACAGTCTGATTTCAGTCGTTATCAGGTGTCAAATCACACCAATTGTATCTAATCTATCTTACCTTCTCTCGACTGCGGATTTACGGTCTGATTCCAGTCGTTATCAGTCTCCAACCATTCCAGTCAATT
>NC_051406.1:1380213-1381069 GCF_015228065.2 Penaeus monodon | reverse complement strand
TCCCCCCTCCAGCGCTTCCTCCGGCACTACGAGACGCGCCTCAACGACCTCTATCCTGACGAAGGGAGGGCCTTCTCCGAGTCCCTGAAGCTGCATCGGGTGGCTTGAGGGGCGTGGGAGGCGTGGGGAGTGGGGGGAGGGCGTGTGAGGTTTAAGCAAACGCTTGTGTGGGGAAGGTGCGGAGGAAAGAGGTCTGAGAAACGTTTCCATAAGGAGGAGTCTGGGGAACGTTCGGACGAAGATGGTTTAAGGAACGGTGTAAAAAACAAACAAACCAAAAAAACGTTTAAAGAAGAAATGAAGTGTGAGAAACGTTTATAATTGTGAAGGGAAGTGTAAGAGACGTTTAGAGGGGAAGAGAAAGTGCAAGAAACGTTTAACTTGGGAAAGGGGGACGACTGAACATTTCATTGTGGAAGCTACTTTAAAAGAAACTTTAGATGGAAGATGGAAGTTCAAGATGCTTTTGGATGAGGACGCTGTGCAGATGTATCCTCCATGTCCCTCCTCAGTCTCCCTCTCCCGTGACTTGAGGAGAGGGTGGAGGACGACCGTGGAACCCTATGTTTCATGTATCATGTATAATATCATGTATCCTCACGGTTTTGAAATCTGTTCAGAGTTAGTACGTTGGTGAAGGAGGTTTAAGAGACGTCAGAATGATGTAGAATCATGATAATCATCAGCTTTAGTGAGAAAAGTTTGATATTGATGTATTTATGTATGAGAATTGCTATGTAACTATTTTAAGCAATAAAGGGATGTTATTGTTTATGAGCTTGACGTATTACTAACAGCGGCCTAAATGTTTTTTTTTTAATGAGATTGGTAATCTCGGTCTACACACACACACACA
>NC_051406.1:1379763-1380027 GCF_015228065.2 Penaeus monodon | reverse complement strand
TGTTTTAGACATTATCATTTCGTCCAATAACAAATAACCAGGAATAACGAAAAATTTAGGAAAATAGAAATAGAAAAAGCACGAGATAAATTTTTTAAAAAATAATGTCAATTTTTTTGTTTTGTTTTCAGATTTGAGTTTGCACACTTTTGCTTATTGTCTTGGACTTAGAAAAACAAGATTTAGTGCACAATTTTGCATTCAGTGGAAAAGAAGGAGAATTTCACTTTATTTATCTGTTATTTTATTTGTAATAAGTTCGTG
>NC_051406.1:1379034-1379254 GCF_015228065.2 Penaeus monodon | reverse complement strand
AGATGACAGACTCTCGGGCGTGCTGTTACCATGGCAGAAAACGGATTTATTAAAAGATGAAACAGCGGTCTGGAAACCCTCTTAGATCCTCTTAACAGCTTCTTTTGCGGATCTTGAGAAGAAATCCAAGAAGGTTTCGAAACACCCGCTTCGTCTTTCAACGTATATAGCTGTTCTATAATGCAATGAAGTGGCCTTCTCTTGCACATTTTAATAAGCC
>NC_051406.1:1378666-1378864 GCF_015228065.2 Penaeus monodon | reverse complement strand
TCGCATTATTAAAGCTACAATTGGCAACTCTACCGACTTCACGCATGAGTTGCTTAGTTACATTTTTAACATGTCCAGTATTTTACTGCTAATAGTCAGCGCTTTGAGAGGTATATTTTCATAATATTCTCATTCCAGCCAATTTCCTTCACGGATTTGTCTTTTTCTTTTATCATACGTCTATTCATTATACATTAT
>NC_051406.1:1378036-1378225 GCF_015228065.2 Penaeus monodon | reverse complement strand
GCACACTCGCCGTCCTAAACACACAGATATATATATGCACATGAGAGAGGAGTGTTTGGACACAGAGACTACATTCAACATGCGAAAGTGCATCTAGTTTTACATAGGCATATTTATACTGCATCAGTAATGCAAACAGACAAGAGATTCAGGGATGTGACACTCCACTTATGTGCATATGTATATTGT
>NC_051406.1:1377537-1377651 GCF_015228065.2 Penaeus monodon | reverse complement strand
ACATACTTGAAACTCGAGAAACTCGCAGCTGGACGGTATTTTGAAGTCAAGAATAATAGTGAGAGAAAAGGTGTTGAAATATTCAGCTAACTGAATACATGTCAAACAATATCG
>NC_051406.1:1376759-1376858 GCF_015228065.2 Penaeus monodon | reverse complement strand
CTCGCCTGCTTCCTTGCTTGTATATCTGCTCGCCTGCTTACCTGCCTGTCTAGGGTGTCAGGAGGAGGGGTTGATGCAAAGGGCGTCGTTGAACACCTT
>NC_051406.1:1375757-1376145 GCF_015228065.2 Penaeus monodon | reverse complement strand
GATAAGAGGGGGGGGGGGCGTGATGAAGGAGGGAAAAGGAGAGATTAAACTGTGGCTGTGAAAGAGGAGAGCAAGAGAGAAGCAGAAGAGCGTAAACAGGAGAAGAGAAGGACTGGAAGAACAAAGGAAGTGAAGAAGGAATGATGGGAGTGATGCGAAGAGAAAAAAAAAATCGTGAAAAAATAATTTTCAATATTACGTTTTTTTTATGCGATTATGACGGTTTTAGGCAAAAGAAATCATACATGAATATATATTGACATAAATCTAGGTTAAGAATACTCTTTCGTCACGACGTTTACACAGTAGCTTGCCCTTCAGAATGTTCGAGATTCAACAAAAGCAGAATCGGAACACAGGCCCTGAGCGCGGATCTCGGGGCCGGACT
>NC_051406.1:1374900-1375154 GCF_015228065.2 Penaeus monodon | reverse complement strand
CACACACACACACTATATATATATGTGTTGCGTTATTTTCGTATTTGGCGTATCGCTGCCCCATCCACTCCGAGTAAGTGGACGGCGCCCTCGAGTTCCCGGCAGAGATGGAGGCTTCAGGTCGTTCAAACTATTTTCAATATCTCTTGTGTCTGAAAAGCCTTTTATTGCTGTTGCTCGGAAGTTGAAAAGACATGGGGGGGCGTTCCTTTTATTCGGAGTCGGATGTTTATCAAATTACGTTCATGGGATGT
>NC_051406.1:1374363-1374658 GCF_015228065.2 Penaeus monodon | reverse complement strand
GCAGTATCTACCGCTTGCCCCCCCCCCCCCCGCCCACGGCCACCAAGCCACTGAGGGCCCCACCTCCTGCTCCTCCTCGAGCGGCCGGCAGGAGGAGGGGGGGGGGCACCAGCAGGCAGGGCAGGGCGAGGGCAATTAGTGCATGGCGGGAGGCTCGAATGCGCGATGTCGGTCGATCAGTGCATGGCAGTGCTCAGGCGCGGCATGACGGCGGGAGTTTTCTGGATTTGCAGGGAAGTCTCCGTGGATGATATATGAGATCCGAAAAGGAAGTCAAGTTAAACAGCCGGTCAGT
>NC_051406.1:1373680-1373924 GCF_015228065.2 Penaeus monodon | reverse complement strand
TGTTCAAGGAGCTTCCCACGTGAACGTCATATTACCCTTGACAGTATTTTGATATATTTATTTACTTGTTCTGTATTGACGTTATTTTTTTTCGCTTACGTCAACTCTTGATTAGTAAATCCAATCTGATCACTTCTGAAGATTAAAAAATAATTGATATGTAAAAAAAATATATATCAAACAGACATGCAGTTCTACTTGAAATCATTGGATGTAAAGAAGTTAATGGAGTGTCAAAAACATT
>NC_051406.1:1372913-1373656 GCF_015228065.2 Penaeus monodon | reverse complement strand
ATATGTAACTCTTTGTAATGGAAAGTGAGGGAATGAGGTATAATGGATAAATGGGAAATACGGAGGGGACGAGGAAGCGAGGGAATAAACCGGTTGTATCTTGTTTATTTTGTTTATTTGTTTTTATTCTTTTCACATTTTAGTCGTCTTCCCTTTTTCGGTCTTCGTTTTTTTTATTATTGCTCTCTTTACATCTATTTTTTTTTCTCTTTGTCTTTTCAAGTGTTCATTTATTCTTTGCTTTTTTTCTTATCCTTCTTTCGTCTTTTCGACATTTTTCTTTCGATTATTTCCTCTTTAATCCCTTCTTCTTTCGATTTTTTTTCTTTCTTTCTCTATTCTCCTTTCTATTTTTTCCGTTTTTCTCTTGTCTTTACTCCCTTTCCTTTAATCTCCTTTCGTCTTTCCGATTTTCTCTCATTTCTTTTATTTTTCCGCTTTTCTTCTTTCGTCTTCTTGATTTTCTCTCTCGTCCCGATGACCTTTTCTTTCTTTCTTTCTTTCTCGCTCTTTTTATCCAAATTTCTCCGTTTCTCTCATTTGCTGTGACGAGATGCATCTCAACTTTCCTTATATTTCTTTTATTTTCCAGCGAAAAATAAAAATCTGTTGATATATTTGGTAAATCATTGAGAAGGTTTGTTTGGGAATAAGATATTATATTCCTAAATATTGAAACCTATTTTCTTTTTCAGTTCTCTTTTATATATTAATTTTGTTTCTTTTAACGTGTTAAGTTTATG
>NC_051406.1:1372600-1372875 GCF_015228065.2 Penaeus monodon | reverse complement strand
GTTTTTATTAGTAATTTTTTACATTTTATTTCTAGTTATCTACTTATTTTTCTACACACTAATTTTCTTTGAAGTGTAATGAAAAACGTTTCAGAATATACAAAGTTTTCAATGGATATACAGGAAGAAAGAAAAAGAAAAAGAAATCTAGTATTACGTGTAGAATATTCATATTATACATCAAGTTTTATAAAGAAAACAAGTATCTATCCTACAGGACGGCCTTTAAACCCCGGGAATTTTAGGTGAAAATTTTAAACCCTTATCCTCCTTCC
>NC_051406.1:1372130-1372438 GCF_015228065.2 Penaeus monodon | reverse complement strand
TAATGCGGTGTTGAAGGTAAGCAAATCTCAATATAAAGTAATAAAAAAAATCCAAACATACGCAAGCACAAGTATTAAGAGTTAGGTGATTAGAAAAATACAAATAAAGAAGAAAAGAAAAAACAAGAAAAGTGACTAGACAAATCGGAGTGGTCCAGCGTCAGAAGGGGCGAGTTGCCAATTCTTTCTTTTTGAGAAATGGACGGACTGTGGGGTTTCGTAAGGAGCAGAAACTCAGAGGCAAAAATGTTTACGTATTCAACTATAAACCTGAATATTTAAACCCCCAAAACATCGGCCGAATACCC
>NC_051406.1:1371932-1372092 GCF_015228065.2 Penaeus monodon | reverse complement strand
TTAAACCCCCAAAAGTATAAACCAAAAAACAAAAAATAGATTTTTTTTACACACCTAACAAAAACCATTAAACCACATTTTATATTTTCAAACGCAGATTCAAGAATGCATGAGAATATATTTAGATTTAGATAGTAATAGAAGGGACGTAGAAATGGAC
>NC_051406.1:1371406-1371896 GCF_015228065.2 Penaeus monodon | reverse complement strand
TTGCCTATTCTTCACTTCTTTCGTCAAAATGATACAAACTGAAATAAACTGTTTTCCAATTTAGGTATTTTAAATTGAACGAGATTGGATATGAGCAATTTAGTCAGAGATTGAGTTAATAGGAAAAGATGCAGTTTGTTCAGCCAACCTTTACAATATAATTTGACCTATAAGGTTTACATTTAAAATCTGGAATAGAAATAAAGCAATATTAAAAAAAATGTCTCTGTTACTTTATCCGTTTTATTAACCCAAAACCACATAATTGCTTTCAACATTAATAGAGAATGATATCAAGCATTTCCATCTTCATATAAGAAATGAATGAACTCGAAGGAAGAAGTTAAAAACGGTTAAGTAGATTCCATTTCTTTGCCAAAAAAAAAAAAAAATGGAAAGCGGAAAATAATATATAAAACCGCCAGTTAGATTAAGCCACAGAGACAATTAGAAAGAAAAGGAGAAAAAAAAAGTCTGTCAACGTTTCGAT
>NC_051406.1:1371035-1371376 GCF_015228065.2 Penaeus monodon | reverse complement strand
ATGGTCCTGTAAAGAACTTTCTTTTCTCTGAAAATTATTTTGTATCATCCATTGATTCCTCCTCAAAATGACCCTTGCTGACCAGACAATTAATCAACGCGTTTGCAACTTCCTCCAATACAATCGTCGTAATTTCTTGTGACAATCCTTTCCTGCATTACGTCTGTATCCCACTGAGGGTTAATAAACAAACACAGACAAATTTGGAATGACACTAGTATTTGTTTATTCATTTATCCATTTAGCCTTTTTTTATTATATATTCCAGCTGTCGGGATTCGGTGTCCAGTGTCACAGTTTTGTTAAATGAAGAAATTTCAGATCTGTCTTATGAAAAGGTC
>NC_051406.1:1370469-1370882 GCF_015228065.2 Penaeus monodon | reverse complement strand
AACTGATCAGTGTATAATAATTTATCAGTAAGCTATACTGCTAATGCAATTTAGCTTATCAATATTGCAAGAACACTGAAAGCTTAACACGCAGCTGAGATAACTAATACATCAACATATAAAAAAACTCGGAATATATTGTTTACTGAATCCAGTGCAAAACATCAAAGTGGAACTATGCTACGTGTAGTTTGGGAGCTGATGCATTGTTGATAATGAGGCGCGTTCGTCATTCATAACAAGGAGAGAGTTACAAGGCGGGTCCTCATTTGCATATCGCAGGTCTATTGATTAAACTCTTCTCTCGCCTGCCTAGTGTGCAATTGGGCGAGACAGGTGATGTGCGTGCGTTGCTAGTTTACCTGGTGCTAGTTAGGCGTCAGTAGACTTACTTGGATATTTTCGTGTCGGTC
>NC_051406.1:1369714-1370160 GCF_015228065.2 Penaeus monodon | reverse complement strand
ACCATGCATGGAAGTTAGAAAGTTTTGCATGCATGCCAGACAGAGAGCTTGAACTCCCTTGACATGTGACCTGTCAAGCGAGTTCAAAGGGCGTTTCGTGGGTGCAAGCGTCGCTTAGAGAGGCTTGCTGGCTCCCTGTGTTCTCCCGTCAGCTCTCTACTATGGCTAAAAGAGAAGTTTTAAAGGTGTCCAGCGCTGAATTACTGTGCATTGTGTGGTCTGCAAGGAAACGAAATGGTCGCTTTTTGTATGCAACTCAAACAATGATTTCAGTTCATTTCGCTTTGTTAAGAAAACTTGATAGATTTTGTAAGTCTTGCGCACATCCCAGTCACTGATACTCGAAACTCATTAAATGGTATTAAATGTGTCGGTTTTAAGGAACATCCTCTCACTGGCTGTGTATCTGTATATGCAAATGATCTTCCCTTGTATTATTTTGTATG
>NC_051406.1:1369453-1369586 GCF_015228065.2 Penaeus monodon | reverse complement strand
TATCCCTTTTTTCCTCCCCCCTTCAACTAATTGCTTATATAATTACCCTAAGCGCTGTCCTACACTCCCGTCTTGTCTTAGAAAAAGACAAACTGGCAACTCGACTTGGATTCTGGAGCACTCCGATTCGCCG
>NC_051406.1:1369148-1369421 GCF_015228065.2 Penaeus monodon | reverse complement strand
ATTTGTTGAGAGCGAAAAAAAGCGCGGTGTAAAATAATCAAAATGTATTGTATAGAAATTGTGCCAAATATCAGATGACTCGAATTAAAAAAGAAAAAAATAGAGGCTTGGCAAATCGGAGCATCCCAGAGTCCGGTGAGTTGCCAATTTGCTATTTCTTGAAGCTGGATGGAAAGAGGGTTGCAAAGATCGCCAAACTTGTTTATCGTGTGCAACGCTGGTGAGCTTGCAAGTTGGGTTGTATGTGCACGCACGAAAAAAAAAACGCACGAG
>NC_051406.1:1368687-1368916 GCF_015228065.2 Penaeus monodon | reverse complement strand
ATGTCTTGCGTCAGGAGCGTTACCTATAACTACGGCCAGCGAACCCTAAAAGCTGCATTTATAAACAGCTCATTATTGCAAGCGGTTCACGCTGGCCAATTTTCGCGCTATGATGAATGACCCATTAAGTCCAACGGGTCGGCGAGACGGGAAGTGGCGATGGACACGATGCTCGAGGAAATACGATATATTTCCCTCTGTACGTTGTCACTTCTTTCACGCTTCCTTC
>NC_051406.1:1368073-1368286 GCF_015228065.2 Penaeus monodon | reverse complement strand
CCAAGACGCTGCCCCCGACGTTCGTCGGTGGGTCTCACTTCTCTGCAAATCCCTTCTCGGGCCAATCCTTCAGGGACACGATCTTAATGATACGAGCGACTTTCTCTCCCTCTCCCCTCTTCCCACCTCGCCTCCTCTCGCATCTCCTCCATTCCCCTCTTTTTTTCAACCTTCCAACACCGTTTATTTCCCCTCGACTGTTTCTCTGTTCTT
>NC_051406.1:1367645-1367717 GCF_015228065.2 Penaeus monodon | reverse complement strand
TCCCCCCACAGACACACAGATAAATCCTAGGACTCCTTAACTCCAATCTCGAGGATTATTCCGACCGGTTAA
>NC_051406.1:1367006-1367150 GCF_015228065.2 Penaeus monodon | reverse complement strand
ATTCAAAACTATCTTGGTTCCACTGGTTGCCTCTATCGGCTTGCAATGGCCGTGATTCCGTGTAGGGCCAGCCAGAGCGGTCACTTCTGTTTTAGGTCTTCCCCCTCCCCCCTCTCTCTCCAGGGCGGATCACTGTTGTTTTTT
>NC_051406.1:1366605-1366763 GCF_015228065.2 Penaeus monodon | reverse complement strand
AACGCGGGTCACTGTTGTTTTAAACCCCTGTCCCCACCGATGCTGCGTTACACCAGCTGCCTCAAAAGCCCCGTTTCTCTCCTCCCGTTTAGAACCCCCAGATCGCATAAGCCTCCCCCTCCTGTTCCCGGGTCGATTGTGTGCTTAGACCTCCGACG
>NC_051406.1:1366492-1366569 GCF_015228065.2 Penaeus monodon | reverse complement strand
GTCTGCCGGAGGTTTCTGTGGACTCGAGTGGGAGTCTAAGTACGTGGAGGAAACAAGATACGTATATGTCTACTTGG
>NC_051406.1:1365611-1366131 GCF_015228065.2 Penaeus monodon | reverse complement strand
AATATAAATATCTACAAAACAAGACAGAAGGTCCATTAAATTTATGAACAAAAACAGCGACATTAATTTTTTTTCTATTTTCTTCCGAATTGATCATCCTTTCTGAAACGCAATGACGTCACCTGATTGAATATTTCACACTCATTTTTTTCCTTTTTAAATATTTCTCACTCTAGGAAAGACTGAAAACAAAGACAGATAAAACAAGGTGATGGAAATGCTCGCTAATGCTCACTGACGTCATTATGTAACAGCCAATCAGAATGCTTGCCTGGATTCCGCGTCTCCTGATTGGCTATTTGAATCTACATATATATATTTTTTCCCCGAATACATTATTGTCAAATTAGTAACATGATTCTGGTTTTGAAAATGTAAATGTGATTGTTGTAATATAATTTTGCCTCATGATTAGCCTATATTTGTTGTTGCTTTTTCGTTTTGTAAAAGAAGGAAGCTGAGTAAGAGAATGCCATGGGTTTTATAGAATGACGATTTTATGGTTAAAAGGATTCGATGA
>NC_051406.1:1365172-1365457 GCF_015228065.2 Penaeus monodon | reverse complement strand
ACGAAATATGAATACGTATGGTTTTCGCAGATATAAAACAATGAATAAAAGAATAAAATTGCTGCCTGTGAAGAAAATATGATATTGGTGAAGAACCATACAGTCAGTTGTATACTTATATGTGTGCTTAGAGGTAAGTAACGTTAATACTTATTCAGTCAAACACTTTCCCAAAACATTCTGTAACATAACTTTCTCGAATCGGAAGTTTCAGATTTTTTATTTCATTATTTTATTTTTTTAGGAAGTGGATCGAAGATTTCCTAAAATTTCTACACTTGCAGG
>NC_051406.1:1364703-1364930 GCF_015228065.2 Penaeus monodon | reverse complement strand
CATACAGTCCCCTAGACACATACACACGAATGAAAAAAAAAATCAACTTGAAAAAAAACAAAACAATTTGAAGGTTTATTTATTTTTTCTCTCTCTTTCTTGCCTACGTTTTCCTTTCAATCTTTTTTACCTTCTTATTTTTTTTCTTGCCATATGAATTAAATGGCGCAGACTGTCAGAGGCCGCCCTTTGTGAAAGAGTTGGAGCGACGCGGATAGTTTAGGGGG
>NC_051406.1:1364192-1364328 GCF_015228065.2 Penaeus monodon | reverse complement strand
CAAGCTGAGCTAAGTTTGTTTGTTTTTAACTTTTTACTTACCTATTTTTCCTTACCATATGAAGTTTAGATTAAATGGAGCAGATTTTCAGAGGCCTTTGTGAAAGAGTTGTAGCGACGCCGATAACAAGACAAGG
>NC_051406.1:1363553-1363737 GCF_015228065.2 Penaeus monodon | reverse complement strand
AATTCCGTAACCTAACCCTAACCCTTGAAACGCACACATGTATACACATACATATACCTCTACATATATCCATTCACCGCCCATTTACCCCCCATTTTCTCCCTCCTTCCCTCTACCCCCATCCCCTTCCCCCATAATAAGTATTTATCGAAAGGCAGTAATTACAAAATGCAAAGGTTATCGC
>NC_051406.1:1363123-1363509 GCF_015228065.2 Penaeus monodon | reverse complement strand
TAACCATAGCATCGCCTCTTTATCTCCCTGGTCTTTCTCTATTCACTGTACCATTGCCTGTGTCCCCACCTTAGCACTCCCCCCTCCTTCGCCCCCTCCATCCCCAACCCTTCCCCTCTACGCCCCTTGCCCCTCCCCCCCTCCAAACCCAATATCCTCAACTTACAAATATCAACTTGCAACTGAAAGACGGCTGAAGCGAGCAGGAGTGTATGTCCGGAGTGTGAAATCTGGAGCGACAGGATCGTATTTCTGGCTTATTATTTCCAGTGGAATTTCGTGATTGTTAGAGAGTCGGAGAAAAAAAAAATTGTGAGTCGGTGTTGATATGATTTCTCTCTCATAATGTCATGGCGAGATTACTGCTGTTGCTGCTGTCTTTACTA
>NC_051406.1:1362523-1363083 GCF_015228065.2 Penaeus monodon | reverse complement strand
GTATTATCCCCCTCCCCTTCCCTCACTTATTTTCACTCTCTCCCTCCTTCCCTGACCTGCTGTTATGGCCTGGGAGGGCGTTAATAAAAGTTACGGACATCTTTAAGTGATCCTGTATCGAGGGGAGATGAGGGGAAGCGGGAGAGGGAGGGGAGGAAAGAGAGGAGGGTGAGGGGAAGAGAGAGGGGAGGAAGGAGAGGAGGGTGAGGGGAAGAGAGAGGGGAGGATGGAGAGGAAGGAGAGGGGAAGAAGGAGGGGAGAGAGGAGATGAAGGAGAAGGAAAGAGGGTGGAGGGAGGAGAGGAGGGAGAGGAGGCAAAATTAAAGAGAAAGAGAGAAAAAGAGAAATGTAGAGAGGTATAAGAAGAAAGGGATAGGGAAGTAGGAGAATAAGGTACAAAGGCGCAAGAGAGGCGAGGAAGAGAGAGAAGTGGGAGAGATTAAAGGAGACGAAAGAAGACAGGAGAGATAGGAACGAGGAAGAAGCAGAAAAATACAGGAGATAAGGAAGATTAAAGGATGATGAAGAGAGGGAGAGGAGGGAAGAAAATATTGTACAGT
>NC_051406.1:1362222-1362457 GCF_015228065.2 Penaeus monodon | reverse complement strand
GGGAGAGACAGGGGGAAGGATGGCCGTTGGAAAAATACATTGAAAGTAATTACCATAAAAATGTCCTGTCCCTTTGTCTGTGCTCTTAATGATGCTTTTACTTTTGAAAGAAAAAAATAAACATTTTTATTTAATCATATATGGAATTTTAAGGAATTATTTTTTTCTCTCTCCACTCAGTTCATTGTGTTTGTTTACTTTTATGAAGGGGGAAGTTAGGCAGCTGGAAGTAATT
>NC_051406.1:1361869-1361969 GCF_015228065.2 Penaeus monodon | reverse complement strand
ACGGAGGAGAAAATATTTCGATTGCACGGGGGGACTTTTCGATACATTTTATCAGAAAACCGAAAATAGGTGAGTTTCCCCGAGAGGCAAATCCCAGTCC
>NC_051406.1:1361599-1361821 GCF_015228065.2 Penaeus monodon | reverse complement strand
ATTGAGGGAACCGATAGGGCGAAGACGGAATAAAACCGATAAAACAGGGGGATAGGATGGGACGTAAGGGAATGAAGGCAGCGGAGAAGGAGGGAGGGAGATGAAGAAGGAGACGGAAAGACCTCAAAGGACCTCGAATCCGCGAATTAAGAGGAATTTCAAAAATGTCCTTCCGGCAAACCAGCCGACGGAGCCGAACCTCGATGTCGTACAATATTATAG
>NC_051406.1:1359327-1359418 GCF_015228065.2 Penaeus monodon | reverse complement strand
GGGTTTCAGGGTATGAGGATGAAGTGGGCGGGGGGGCGGAGAAAAACTCAAGGGCATGCAATTATGCGTTGGTGGTGAGCGGGTGAAACGA
>NC_051406.1:1358954-1359135 GCF_015228065.2 Penaeus monodon | reverse complement strand
TGAGAGCGAGGAAAATAAGAATAGGCATTACGAGCACAGACCTGAGTGTACAGTAGAAAAGAAGAAGAATGGAAAGAAAAGAACTGGGAAGAGAAACAACTTCGGTTCAAGTGCGAATTCTACTGGTTAGGATCATGAGGGAGACGCGTGCGAGCGCCCTCACGTGCCCTGGGGCCACAAA
>NC_051406.1:1358449-1358692 GCF_015228065.2 Penaeus monodon | reverse complement strand
AACACACACTTGTGTCTTGAAAATAAATCTTAAGTCTTAATTCATCAGAAGTTTTCTATCTCCCCAAAAGTCTCCCTCTACAAAGCCTAACCCCAGAACAGAATAAGAAATGATAGAAGAAGAGGAAAAAGGAAAATACAAGAGAAGCGAAACGCAAAACGGGAAAATAAAAGCGGAAAACGAGACCGCATCCCAAACTAACTTCCAGAAGCTTCGTCAGACATGGAAACCGGGCGGGATGAA
>NC_051406.1:1357699-1357833 GCF_015228065.2 Penaeus monodon | reverse complement strand
TATCTTCACCCGCCATCGCACGAGAGCAATTGATGGAGGAAGTTGTAGTCTCCCAGTTCGAAGTTGGTGAAAATGAAGTTAGGAGAGTACTGGTGGCAGAGTGTCAATGCTTCTCCATCTGGGGCGAGAGCGGA
>NC_051406.1:1357470-1357545 GCF_015228065.2 Penaeus monodon | reverse complement strand
AAAGGAGGTGAGGGTGGAGGTGGAGAAGGAGAGGAGCCGAGAGCCGAGGTACGAAAAGAGAAAGAGGACACTGAG
>NC_051406.1:1356830-1357281 GCF_015228065.2 Penaeus monodon | reverse complement strand
TGCGTGAGACTAACGAGAAAAAAGAGAAAAAAAGGTATAAAAGAAAGAAAGAATAGTGAGAGAGCTAAAGAGACAAAAAGCAAAACAAAATCAGCAAATAAAAAGGCAATAAACTGACCACCAGACGGCAAAACACAAAGAAAAGAGCTGACCCTCAAGAGCCGAGGGAACGCGCGTGTAAAGGCGAAGGACAAGTGATGTAAAGCAGAACTCTCGGGTCCCTCACCTTCCTCCTCATTTTTCTCCTCCTTCCTCCTCCCTTTCTGCCTCCCTTTCCTCCCCCTCCTCCTCTCTTTCCTCTCCCCTTTCTCCTCCCTTTTCTCCTTCCTCCTCCCTTTCTGCCTCCCTTTCTCCTCCCTTTTATCCCTCCTCCTCCCTTTCCTCACTCTTTCCTCCTTCCTTTCCACCTCCTCCGCTTCCTCCTAAAAGAAGGCGAGGCGTCTTCCTTCCT
>NC_051406.1:1356566-1356645 GCF_015228065.2 Penaeus monodon | reverse complement strand
GCACAGACAATAAAACGGAGGGGGAGTAGGTGTGGGAAGATGGGGGGGGGGGTAGTGAATGATATCTGTTTTCAGTAGA
>NC_051406.1:1356230-1356460 GCF_015228065.2 Penaeus monodon | reverse complement strand
CGAAAGAATTGGAAGGAGACAGACAAATACACACAATAAATAAAGATATAATGATCGAGTTGAAAATGTGAATCAAATACAAATTAGAAATATCTCATTAAAAATTATGAAGAAACGTTTTAAAAAGTTAACAGAAGGGAGGAAGAAAAAGTAACGAGAAAAAGTGTTTTGTCAAAGGCAGGCACAATCCGACCAGGAAAATATTAACAATAGGTAATTAAATAGCACAT
>NC_051406.1:1355798-1356008 GCF_015228065.2 Penaeus monodon | reverse complement strand
ACAAGATACGAAGCTAAATCTCGCTTGGAAGCCAACTGGAAACGTGACTCAAAAAAACAAACAAGCAAAAAAAAAAAAGCGGAAAAACGAAAAAAGACAGAGAATGAGAGCAAGAAACACAATATCAAAGGATTTATGTATTATATTCGGAGAACCTCAACAGAGAGGCTCGTGGCGAAGGAACTGCTCGCGTTCGCCTGTTTCTAACAA
>NC_051406.1:1355208-1355324 GCF_015228065.2 Penaeus monodon | reverse complement strand
AGCCTCGTCCCGGCGGCGTCGAGGAAAAAGCCCTGTTGAGGATCTGTGCAAAATGGAGATTGTAACTTTTACGTCGTCCGTCGCCCGGGTGATGAGGAACGATTACTTTCTGTCAG
>NC_051406.1:1354768-1354994 GCF_015228065.2 Penaeus monodon | reverse complement strand
TTGGAGACCGTCTAAGAATGTCATTCCAGGAGTCCCATTGTTCTGCAAGTACACATTCATACAGCAAGAGGCTTTTGTATCCACGAAATAAGTGACAAGGAGAAGAAGCTGCTCGTCGAGGCCTAATGCATGAGCTGCGTCGAGAAGGAGCTGTTTCGACTCTTATTAGGCTGTGCTAATTGCTTTGTTATTATTAGGCTGGGATGTTTCATACATATATAAGTTT
>NC_051406.1:1354550-1354653 GCF_015228065.2 Penaeus monodon | reverse complement strand
GTGGTTAGATTTGTGTAAAATTCCTACTTTACGCATGGACATTCATTAATTTAAACTTTTGTATAGCTCACTTAAAAAGAAAAATATGCGAAAATAAACAGCT
>NC_051406.1:1353794-1354026 GCF_015228065.2 Penaeus monodon | reverse complement strand
CTATCTCTCCGAACAGAATCCCCGGTGTGCGTACAGCTACAAAGAACAGCCTTAAAAGGACCCAACCAAAGACGATTTAAACATATAAAAAACAGATGCAAGTTGCTCTCATTATTCCCTTTTTAATATCCATTATACGAAAAATAAAGGTGCGATAAATTAGAAACAAAAGGGTGATTCCCAGGTGTAATGGGTACTTTCCCTGCGCTCTGGAATGTACATAAGCTTGATT
>NC_051406.1:1353616-1353701 GCF_015228065.2 Penaeus monodon | reverse complement strand
GAGTACGAGTCGTTTGTCTAAATATTAGTTGAAGTGAATGCTAAAGATACAACGCTGTGATTAATTATGCATTTAAAATTCTGTA
>NC_051406.1:1352888-1353474 GCF_015228065.2 Penaeus monodon | reverse complement strand
AAATAACCCCTGTCTTCCCCAAACAGGCCGTTTGTCGTATAACTTTTGAATGTTGTTGACGTTTATAAACTCTCTCTATTTAAATGATATTTTCACACTCAAGACCCTCCAAGAGCAGCATAGCAACAGCTCTTATAATGAACCTAATCCTATGAGTGTGTGTACGAGTGTGAGAGTCTAAAAAGGGTGAAGATAAGAGTAAAAAAAAAAGAATAAGATATAGGGAGAATAAGGAGATATAGGGGAAATGTGAGATTATAAGGGAAAAGAATGAGAACGTAAAAAATATGACGAAAATGCTACAAAATACACACTTCATGCGAAAATAAACAGCTGATTGCTGAAGGAAAATGTGACATGAACAATGAGTTTTCAGTTATGCATAATGATAATTATGCACTGAAAGCTTCCGCGAAGGTCTGGTTATTTGAGTCTGAAGGTAAAGAAGAGAAAGACAGAAAATGATGTAAGTAAATGGGGATAACTAATCAAGCGATACTCTCTATTCCTCACTATGCGGGACAGAGATCACGAAAAAAAATTATAATAAACATATACGTACGTATACAAATCCGCAACGAAGCAA
>NC_051406.1:1352426-1352748 GCF_015228065.2 Penaeus monodon | reverse complement strand
TACTGAGATAAGACCAAGATGGATGAAATAACAACCTGAGATGCTAAGGTCAAAGGGGCGCGGCGGAGATAACGAGATGGAGAACCGAGGCTGAGGAATGGAAACGGATTCGGTTCTCGGTCGCCATTCGTTTTGGCAACGAGATAAGATAACGGGAGAGAGAGAGAGATATAGGGTGACTAGATAACTAGGTAGAATAACAGATAGGAGGTTAATAAAGTTGGGTAACTTGATAATAAGGTAGGATAACAGGGTCAGGGTAACAGGTAACAAGAAAGTGTGCCAGAGAACAAGATAACAAGGCAGGATAACAGTTGAGATA
>NC_051406.1:1352168-1352346 GCF_015228065.2 Penaeus monodon | reverse complement strand
GACGGGATAACAAGTAACAAGATAATGAGAGAGGACACCTGCAGGATAGGATTAAAAGAGATAGGAGAAGATAACAAAATAGGGTAATGAAATGTGAGATTACTAGATAAAGGACAGAGGGGTAGGATAACACGAGATAGATAGTACGTTTACAAGATAACAGGATAATCAAGATAAG
>NC_051406.1:1351831-1351899 GCF_015228065.2 Penaeus monodon | reverse complement strand
CTTTGATCCTATCTTCTTATCTTGATTTTATTATCCTGTTATCTTCTAACGTACTATCTATCTCGTGT
>NC_051406.1:1351033-1351116 GCF_015228065.2 Penaeus monodon | reverse complement strand
ATGCGGTTTGGGAGAAAGATGGAAAGGGGGAGGGAGGAAAAGTTTAAGTAGACCTGCCAGTTTCCTTGCCTTGTTAATTGAAA
>NC_051406.1:1350763-1350863 GCF_015228065.2 Penaeus monodon | reverse complement strand
ACGCTGTCGCCAGAGGAGAGGCATCGAGCGCGACAAAACGACCTGACGCAAGGAGGGAGAATCAAAGGCAACGCACAACATGAACTTGGTGTCGAGGAAG
>NC_051406.1:1350540-1350675 GCF_015228065.2 Penaeus monodon | reverse complement strand
GTTGAGAGGGTGGGGGGAATCACGACTCAGACCTCTGTTCTTTCTGTTTAAGTTTTCCTTTTGCCTCTCTTGGCTGGTCCCCCTTGCTGGCTTGGAGCTCCTTCGCCGCCCGGGAAGGGATTTTACAGTGCTGAG
>NC_051406.1:1349149-1349456 GCF_015228065.2 Penaeus monodon | reverse complement strand
CTTCACTAATAGCACTAATGGCTTCCCAATTAGCCACCGCCTCCGCTTCTCCGCCCAGATACCAAGCCTCGGCGCGTCATGCAGGAGCCTGATTGCCGCCGCGCCGGCATGCACGTTGATTGCTCCTCGTCCTGCATGAGCTGCCATCCGCGGCCGCTCGAGGAGAGACCGGAAATGAGCTGAAATGAGCTTCGCGATTATGCTAACGAGGCCGAGGTGGCCCGGAAGCCTCGGCGATGCCCGGAGAGGCTGGGCTTCAATTTTCAGTCTGACTGGTGCTTGCAGGTTGCTTGAATTAGTTACTGAT
>NC_051406.1:1347092-1348970 GCF_015228065.2 Penaeus monodon | reverse complement strand
CATGAGAGTAGCATCAAGTTATGTTAGAATTGTGTAAAATTCCTACCTTACGCATGGACATTCATTAATTTAAACTTTTGTATAGCTCAGTTAAAAAGAAAAATAAATAATAAGGATTCTTGTTTTGCTGGTAGGCCTATGTATTCCACGTTTTTTGTTTTGTTTTGTTTATATAACACTTTCCTAAGCGTTATGGTGTGTCTTCCATGAGTCAGCCCAGAATGCTATGGATGCCGCAATTTAGTTATTTAGCTATGTTCAAAATAGGTTTTAGAAATTTCTTTAGATCATCAGAATTTGTACCTGTTTTCTTATTTTCTATTTTTCTCAGTTTGTGTTTCCCCATTTTTAAGATTTCTAACTTGGTTTTCAAAATTATGACGTTTGATTTTATTTCATTTATTTGGCTATGGTTTATATATAGTAGATGAAACTCTGATATTTTTTGAAGTTCGCGTTATATGAAAAGTTTAGAAGCTTTAGACGAGAGCGGGAGGGGGGGAGGGTCGCTATTTTGATTACTATATGAGTATTTGTTTGTTTTGTTCTCTTTATACGAACTTGCAGGACGTTGAGATGCCGTTGCCTTCAAATCCCAGTGAAGTTTCAAGTTCTGTTGATCCCCCTCCCCCCCGCCCCCAGATTGTTGCCACTATATCTGGTGTATATAATATGAAGATGTTTGTTGTTGTCATAGTAATAGTCATTGGTTCTTTTTTTAGATTTGTATATTTATAGTTATTTATTTCGGAGGAGAAGTTTGATTGAACAGAGAGACAGATATTTCGCCTTTTCATTGTTCGTTGTATATTTGGCGGACAGATAGTCTGGACAGTCATTTTCGTAAGTGTGTGACTGTGAGTTTGGTATCGAAGAACATGTTAATTAGTTGTTGTTTCGCGTGTCCCTCCGAAGCTGTGGTATCGAGGAACATGCCATGTCGCTGCTTTGCTTGTCTCTTCTATGCTTCCCACAGTATGTTTCGCACGCAGCTGAACTGTCCAGATGACTGTAGAAAACTTGGTCTCCTGTGACGTCAATGTACCAAAAGAGAGCGAAGTATTTACCTCCGTGATGGTGGCGTCGATGTCGGTCCGGTTTCTACGAGAGCGTGGTTGTTGGTTTTCCTTCGAGTGACGACGTCTGGAACGGTTTCCGTGGCTCTCTTGGTGAGGGACTCAACCTGCTTCACCCTCCGTGGCACTCGAGTCTCCGCCAGCACGCCCTCGCTCACGCTGGTATGTGGAGAGGGCGTAGTGGGGGGGGGGGGGCACAGTGCGGCCGTGACGCGCAGTGAGGTTGTGTGGTGGAGTGTCTTGAGGTGGAGGTGAAGAGGGAGCAAGGACTCTTGTAGGTTCTGCAAGGATGTGGTTAGTATCACTTTGTCTTCTTACTTGAAATCCTGCTTAAGCGAACACACGAATGGCCTTTTGCGTGTGGCCTATATTAACCACAATACAATTAACGCACAATACAAGGACCTTAACTATAGAGGCCCGTTTTTGCACCATGTTTTCGCTGTATTATGCTGCAACAGGTCATTATGCGGTCACGTGACCGTAATCCAGTCCTGGAGGATTTTTAGATATCGACAATTGACAGAATGAAGCATTAGTCGTTATGTATCTGATTTGTATTTTAGCTTAAGTTTACAGATATCTGTATCCATTTTACCTTGAAAGTTATACAATATCAAAATCCTATATCAGAATTTTACGCATACAAATTCGACTCATATCTAAATGCTTGATTAAAAAAATAAATTGAAAATACACACAAAAACAATCCAAAGTGTAATTCCTAAATAAACAAAAAAAGAAAAATCAAATTAGCAAAAAATATTTACAAGAAACAAAATCAAAACACACAAGCAAAACA
>NC_051406.1:1346166-1346905 GCF_015228065.2 Penaeus monodon | reverse complement strand
ATTTCGAAATAACCAAAAATTATTATCCTAGAACGAATCACCCCTGTCAATGTGCCGCCAACACAGAGGTCCTCCCCATCACGCCCCTTCTACACATCCCCTTCTCCCCCTTTTCCCCAACCCCCTTCCCCCCTCCCCTGATTCCCCCCTTAACCGCCCTTTTCTCCCCCTCCCAACCCACCCCCCCCCTTAAGCCCCCCTTCCCCCCCCCCGTTCCAAAGGGCCCTATAAAAATCGAGCAAAACCCCTTTTTTTAAACCTCGGGGAAAAAATTGCGTTAAAAAAAAGGAATTTTTCTCTGGCCCAAAACCCAATTCCCCGGGGAAAAAAAGGGTACCGAAAGGGGTTAAAAAAGGGAAAAGGGGAGGAAAAAGGGGGGGGAAAAAGGAAAAGAAGAGAGGGAGAAAATTTTAAGAAGAAAAAACGAAGGTTTGGGGGAGGGTTGGGGAAAATGATAATAGGTTAATTTGGGTTAAGAGGGAGAAAGAGGACGGAAATTTTGAGAAGACCGGGGAGGAAAAGAAGGAAGGAAAAAAAAGGGAAAAGGGGAAAAGAGGAGGAGGAGGAAAGAGGGGGGGAGCGGGGGGAGGAAGAAAAGGGGAGGAGAAGGAGGAGGAAAAGGGGAAAAGGGGAAAAGAAGGAGAAGGAAGGTAAGGGGAAGGAAGGGGAAAAGAGGGAAAGAGAGGAAAAAGAAGGGGGGGAAAAGGGGAGGGATAAAGAAAGGGGAGGAAGAGGGTTG
>NC_051406.1:1345560-1345652 GCF_015228065.2 Penaeus monodon | reverse complement strand
AATCCCCAACCAAAAAACCCAAAAAAAAGGAAAAACCCTAAAGAAAAAAACCACGAGTAGGCCGGGTTTTCCTCCGAAGGTTCATCGAAACT
>NC_051406.1:1344933-1345267 GCF_015228065.2 Penaeus monodon | reverse complement strand
CCATTAAAGCTTCCCATATCAGAGTTACTACCTCGTAAAGGTTCCGTCGCGCTTTATTGGGAGCGAAAATGGAGAAACTGTATAATGGGCGTGGGATTTTTTTTTGTCTTATTCCTATTTCATTTTCTTTTCTTTTTTTTTCTTATCAATCTAGTTCATTTTCATTGATCTTTTTTTTATTTCCAAATTTGGGGTTTATTTTATAATTTTTGTTTTTTTCATATCTATTGTTTATTTCATTCATTTTTCTATTTTGGGTGATATCATTTTTTTTTAATAATTTATTTATTTTTAATATTTTTGCACATATTCATTTCCTGAAGAGTGTTTGTTC
>NC_051406.1:1343932-1344587 GCF_015228065.2 Penaeus monodon | reverse complement strand
AAACACCCATCCCTTCACGGACCCCAAATTCGGGCCCCTATTTTTTAAAAAATCAGAGACAAAACCCTTTTTTCTTTTTTTTCCGGGACAAAAGGACCAATCGCGATCTACAACAAAAGGAAATTTCTTTTTCCTGAGCCTAACGGGCCCCAATTCGGGAGGGAGATAAAATTTACGATAATTTTCCCAAAATAACACGAAAATCCGGGGCGGCATTTTAAATTTACTCACTTAAGAAGATCAAACCCCGGACCAGCCACCAGAGAGCTCTCGTGATGATAATACTTTACGAAGCAAATAAACTGTAATCTGTTGTGGTGGAGTTGCGTTCGTGTCTTCGCAATCCCAATGATAATCACGCGTTCAATTAGGTTAACGAGGTTACCTGTAATTATCTGTTAGGATGTTTTGATTTTATACTTGTTATTGTAGTAGGCCTTGGGGAGGATATAAGTAATTAAGGATATAATAAAGGAAGGTGAGAGGAGGAGGAGGATAATGAGGGAGCGGGGGGAGGAAGCTAGGAAGGAGGAGGAAGGAGGAGGGAAAGGGGAAGGGAGAAGGGAGAAGGTAAGGTAAGGGGAAGGAAGGGAGGTAATGAGAGGGCAAAAAGATAAGGTGAGGGAAGGGGAGGGATGAATTCTTGTCAACATTT
>NC_051406.1:1343367-1343546 GCF_015228065.2 Penaeus monodon | reverse complement strand
GGGATCTGCCCCTGGTAACGAAGTATATCTGCGTCTCTGTCTCTGCATCAAACGGAGGCCAAAGGCTTGGGCCCGGCTGCCGGCGGCCACGAGGCGCAGTCGCCTCTGAGGCCGGAATTATGCGAGCCAACCCGCCCGTCGCTAAGGACAGACGACAGGGTTCTATCAGTGTACAGGTA
>NC_051406.1:1342327-1342436 GCF_015228065.2 Penaeus monodon | reverse complement strand
CCTCCAGGTCCAAAGACACAAAAACGTCCTCCCGAAATGCTAAAGCTAAAGAGCCCAAGCTTTCTCTCCCGAAATACTTGCCCTAAACACTCCAAATCCCGCGACGTGA
>NC_051406.1:1341775-1341840 GCF_015228065.2 Penaeus monodon | reverse complement strand
GCGAGTGGTCAGTTCAAATCTTGTATACACGCTTACGAAATGCGTGTAAGTGAACAAGGTCATTC
>NC_051406.1:1341400-1341515 GCF_015228065.2 Penaeus monodon | reverse complement strand
GCTTCCCCCACCTCCGACCACCCAGCCCCCTCCCGCACAAGCCCCTATCCCCGAGTCCAGTAATCCTGACCAGCGGCGAGTTAATCCCTCCCAAAAAGGCTTTGAGGTGAGGCCA
>NC_051406.1:1341234-1341367 GCF_015228065.2 Penaeus monodon | reverse complement strand
GCTTCCGTGTCTCAGTGACTCTCGAGAGAAGGCGAGTGACTATGGCTGCTCGACCTGTGCGGGAGATCTTGTATGAGGTCACGGGGGAGGGGGGGGGGTGCAGGAGAGGAATTATTGAGATATATGAGTATTC
>NC_051406.1:1340536-1341070 GCF_015228065.2 Penaeus monodon | reverse complement strand
GATTTAATGTATATCTATCCACGCACGTTGATATGGAGAGAGAAGAAGAGACATATGCACGAACGGACACACAAAAGAGAAAGATAGAAAAGACAGACAAACGCAAACGGAAGGACGGAAGCAGAACGGGTGATAAGCTAATGAATGGGAAAGATCTCAAGAAAGAGATGCTTTTCATCAAAACACAAATATTCCTGAGTTTATAAAGCAAGAACGAGCGAATCCAATTTCTTTTTACATCGGCCGCGAAGAAGAATCTCATTTCCTCACGTGCTCTCCCATAAGACCCACTCCCGCTGGATTATCAAATATGAAAATAGGCCTAATGGAATCGCCCTAACCCACAGATCCGAGGAGGAGAGATAAAACAGAAAATGAGGAAAATATGATTACGTTTTGCCCATCCAATGTGATATTGTAGTTTCCCGTTTTTCATTTCAGGTTTGCAGTTCTGATGTTGTCACTTTTGTGTTGCCTTGTCACTGGTGGGTTGTGCTCCTTGTCGCTCTGGCTCGGGTTTGCTCGCCTTGTCGC
>NC_051406.1:1340174-1340340 GCF_015228065.2 Penaeus monodon | reverse complement strand
TATTTTTTTCCTAACCGTGAAAATATATATCAAAATAACATGGATCCCTTTTATTGGCCATGAATCCCCGAAAGAAACGATATCTTTATACTAGTGAGCGCACAATATAGTGAAAACATGGATTTAACCCGTAGATTTTTCACAAAGGCATAATTCGGAAATCGTG
>NC_051406.1:1339069-1339347 GCF_015228065.2 Penaeus monodon | reverse complement strand
AAACGCTCAGCACAAATAAATGAAGCGAAAGTAATTACAACAACAATACAAAGATAATCAAGGCAGTAATAACATTTACTTACATAAAAAAACATATACATATTATGAGACCACAAACACAACAGCGATGATCACAATAACTGCAGTGTAACCTTTGCAAGTTATATAAGACTCTCTCGGTAGCTACCTGAGTGCCATTTAGGATCTTGGAGAATTTCCCTGGGCGCCGAGGCCAATCTGTTATACGTGCGTTGGCACCGAGGAGGCACGATGGGTAA
>NC_051406.1:1338673-1338737 GCF_015228065.2 Penaeus monodon | reverse complement strand
CGAGACAAAGCTAGAGTAAATTGACAGTAGATGCAGCAGAAAAAGAATAGAGGGTGATAGAAGA
>NC_051406.1:1337700-1338090 GCF_015228065.2 Penaeus monodon | reverse complement strand
TCTGAGCGTAAAGCATTAAAGTGACTTATCCGAAGCAAAACCTCACCGCCATCCGGCAGCAAAACCCGGCCTCCGCATCAACCTCGTTTTGATTGCAGCTCAAGTGACACGCTCGCTGTTGACTGGACTGTATGTGTGGTTATTTCCTGTCATGCGAGCGCTGCGCAAACTTGTTCGGTTTCTGCAAACAATTTCGCTTGATGAAAACCAGTACTTCAAAGAACCTGAAGGAGGGAGAGGGACTCCCTTTGAACTGGAAGTGCATAATGAATGTCCTCAACCCTGCCAAAAATAGCACCGTCGAGAAGTTGCGAAAACAACTAATGTCGTGAATATCACGACCTCCGTCATAATCATACTGCAGTCAGTGATAATAACATTGGCAGTAAT
>NC_051406.1:1335979-1336402 GCF_015228065.2 Penaeus monodon | reverse complement strand
CACACGTAAGGAAAATCCCAGATTCCCGACGTGACACCGGCCCGAGCCTTTCCCAATCTATTCTGCCTGAGTGATTGTTCCACGTCCTCCCCGAGTCACTGAAGGGTCGTTAAAAGTTCGAGACTTCGGGATTCGAAAATACTTATTCCTCTGAACCGACTTTATGATGTCGTTAAAATCCCTGGGCGGATATTCACAGATGTCCGTCAGAGCTCCCGTCGCTAGGAGTGAGCTGCCTGCTATTTCATGGCTAAGACTGCTCTCGGTTTTTCTTTGTTTTTTTTTTCTTCGCCTTTTCTTTTTCGTTTTCTCTCTCTCTTTGTCTTTGTGTTTGCTTGTCTTTTTATTGTTCTTTTTCTTTCTCCGGCGTATTATCTTTATATATTTCTCATTATCATCATTTTTTCTCTATCCCATTTTTTC
>NC_051406.1:1335754-1335902 GCF_015228065.2 Penaeus monodon | reverse complement strand
CCCTTCCTACATGCATTCAAGTATTTACCCGTTTGTGTGTATCTGCCTGTTTTCTCTCTCTATCCATCTATCCAGAGTGAGTGACATGGCACTGAATTTAAAATTGAATTGGAACCTGAAAGCTAGATGTCTATTTGAAATTCTCTTC
>NC_051406.1:1335273-1335657 GCF_015228065.2 Penaeus monodon | reverse complement strand
ACTGTAACTCTGAAAGGATCGATTAGCAGTAAAAGCAGAAGGAAAAGGTATAAAGATAGATAAAACCGATAGAAATAAAAGCTGAAAGAAAAAAAATAAAGATATGAGGAACAAATAGAATGAAAAATAAGCATCTAGAACAACGTAGATAAAGAGTTGAGCATTCATCTGATAACAGGGATATTGAAGGATAACGGACAGATAAGAAACGAATCGAAACTTCTAGTTAAGTGCCTTAGGGATCAAGTCTAAGCCATTTATTGCCCGAAAGTCAAAGTGAAAGAAGATGAAAAAAGGCAAGAGAGAGAAAAAAACAACTATCCTGAATTAGATCTGATTTGAATTCCATTGAACCAAGGAGGAAAATGAACTGCTGGCTAGATA
>NC_051406.1:1334637-1334760 GCF_015228065.2 Penaeus monodon | reverse complement strand
GAAAAGAAATGTTGAGGGTGAGCATTTATGCAAATTAGTTGGTCTGAACGAATTCATTTTCTTGCTCTTTCTCACGCCCAGGGAAGAGGCCAGGCCAAAATACAGCTGGGGTTACCCCCCCCC
>NC_051406.1:1334182-1334446 GCF_015228065.2 Penaeus monodon | reverse complement strand
TTTCCTTGATATTGCATATCATTAGGGATTCTTATTGTCCAGAAATAAAGAATATAATTATAACGATGATAGTAGCATTGATAACAGTGATGTTTATGATAAAAATAATGATGCTGACGAATATGACAGAAGCAGCAGTGATCGTGATGATAAGTGATTAGCCACGGCATGGGGGTGATACAGCGAGCATTGTCACATAAAAAGAAACAGAAATTTCACTGGTTTGCCTTTTCTACAATGAAAAAATCGTATTTTGAAAATCAA
>NC_051406.1:1333321-1334059 GCF_015228065.2 Penaeus monodon | reverse complement strand
CGGAAGTAATGAAAAAGGGAATATATAGAGACAAACAGAGATATAGGTGGGTAGGTAGATAAATAGATAAGTAGATGAAGACACGGAGAGAGTTAATAACCTACTCATATTTTTCTAACATCTTTTTATACTCTTCCTGTGCATTTGGCGCCCCCTTCCCTCCCCCACTTCCAGCTCAATGCAAGATTCTTTGAAGATGGTGTAGTATCCACATGGATAAAGTGAACCATCGATCCCATTTCCCTCCCTCCCTCCCTTCCTCGTCCCTCGACTCCCCCACCTTTTTACAGCGCTCGCATCCCTCCACTTCTTTTTAATACCCCTCCCTTTCCTCCAAATCACCCCCCTTCCTTTCCCCCAACCCCTTTTCCCTTTCCTCCAACCCCCCTCCCCTTCCCCCAAACACCCCTTTCCCTTTCCCCTACCCCCCCTCTCCTTCCCCAACCCCCTCCCTTTCCCCCCTCCCTCCCCCCCAACCGAAGTGCTGCGTCGTGGCTCCTTTGCGTTCGCCAGCCGCTGAAACGTATCTCGACTCGTGATCGGGTTTTGGAAATCAAAACTTCACTCGAGAGAGATTTCCCTTTTTTAAACGAACTTCTTGCAAGGGAAATGCTGGCAGTAACGAAAAGGTCTTCGTCATGACACCGACTTGCTGTTCTGAGGATAGAGTCATGTGCATGATGTAATAACGTGATCGTATTAAGGACTTGATGAAGGCGCAAGAGAGGAGGCGGACAG
>NC_051406.1:1331689-1331920 GCF_015228065.2 Penaeus monodon | reverse complement strand
ACAGATAGTCAGATAGAGAGATATTGAAAATACGTATGCATAACGCCCCGAAAACAGCAATAGCAGGAAATTACACAATAATAGCCTCGATGAATGAACGAACTAATTAAAATGAGTCAGCTGATCATGAGTAAGAAAGAGACACATATGAAGAACGAAAGGATGAAAGTTTGGCATTTCCCCAAATATACAACTTTGACGCACTTACACGAGAGAAAGAAGGGGAAAAGG
>NC_051406.1:1331563-1331641 GCF_015228065.2 Penaeus monodon | reverse complement strand
TCTTTATCTCTCTTTCTCCAACATAATCGCTTGCGCGTGTGCACATAATCTCTCACATACACATACACACATTCATAA
>NC_051406.1:1330982-1331483 GCF_015228065.2 Penaeus monodon | reverse complement strand
AGCACATATTCCTTACTAATTTTTACCAAATATTCGAGTAGAATCTTCGTTACTTCAGTGTATCCCGCTCGTTAATTGTTGAATATTTCTGATTCCTTACAGACCGGTGTACAAGGGGTCGACGTTCTCTCCGGTCCTCCTACCTCCCACCTCGTCACCCATCATCATTTCATTTTCTCTGATCGTCTCTCACACTATCCGTCTATCTTCTTCTCGGTCTTCCCCTCCCTTTCGTACCATGCACTTCCATATTCATCACTTTTCTACCCACATAATATTCCTCCTTCCTCCTCACATGTCTGTACTATTATATCTTGTATCTTTCTGAAAACCAGTCACTTTAACCGTCCCTCTAATTCTTTCATTCCTGACCCTGTCCAGCTTCGTAACCGCACACAGCCACCTCAGCACCTTAAGTCTCCCTTTACCATCACGCACACTCTGGTTGGAAACCCTGATTAAGTATGGTTGATATGGGCAGTCTGGATATATACCCTGCCC
>NC_051406.1:1329727-1330880 GCF_015228065.2 Penaeus monodon | reverse complement strand
TGACGCAATATTTTTTAATGATGATAATTAATTTCTTTAGGGATATACTTGGCCTAAATACAAGCACGCAGAAAATTCCTGCAGGATGTCGTCTGGATGGTAAGGAATTTTCTGAAGGTGTATGTCAGACCCAATAAAATGTTGCTGTTCCTTTAAGAATCCGAGTGGAAGGAAATAGAGCTTCTTAAAGGGCTAACAAGCGCCTACGGAGAGACGCTGTTCCGATTGAAACGAAGCTAAAAGAGGTTTCTGAAGAACAACCGAAACCTCCTTCTGAAAAGGCTAACAAGCGCCTACAGAGAGACGCTGTTCCGATTGAAACGAAGCTAAAAAAGGTTTCTGAAGAACAACCGAAACCTCCTTCTGAAACGGCTAACAGGCGACGACAGAGAGGCGCTGTTCCAACTGAAACGAAGTTAAAAGGGGTTTCTGAAAAGCAACCGAAGCCTCCTTCAAGTCCTCTGACGCAGGAAAACACGAGTTTGAGGGAGTCTATGAGAATCAGGCATATAATCAGTATCCCGAAGGAAATGCACGGAATCGTGATCGGCAAAGACGGCTAAAACATCAAGGCAATTGCTGCTGAGTGTAAAGTTGCACTAAAATTTCCATTAAAGCATTCAGATTGGACAGAAATCGTTGTCTCGGGTGCCACAGCTGAAAGTGTGGACAGAGCTATACAGATGATGAGACAAATCCTCCAGTGCTACTTCACGCCACCGAGATTTTTCCGAAAGGTTGTGAAGTTGGACCGCAAGAAGTTTGCGAAGGTTATAGGGCGAGGATAACGTGTGATTTCTGGTATTGTTGAAGAAACTGGAGCTAGGTTCGACTTGCCTCCCAGTCCCTTCAACTACTTGATCGTCAGCGCTTGGACGCAAAAGTAGCTTGACCAGGCCATAGCGATGATTACTGACGTGCTGACGTCTGGGTATTACATGCTGACACTTCAAGCTGTGTTGCTGCGTTCGGACATGCTGGTTCCCAACGCTGAGATGCTGGAGCAGATAGCAACCAATCTCGGCATTAGCATGACTGTACTTTCTCCCAATACTGTAAAGCTGGTTGGGAAGGAGAGTAAAGTCAGACTTTTCTTGGAAAAGCTCAAGAAGGCTGCTCAAATCGGAAATTTAACACCACTCCGATTTTCTTC
>NC_051406.1:1328772-1328915 GCF_015228065.2 Penaeus monodon | reverse complement strand
GACCGAATGCGCTTGTGTGTTTTAGTCCTAACAGCAAAAGAAGTGGATTGACAAAAGTATAGTCAAACAATTAAATGTAAATAAAGATTCGTAGTTTTCAGTGAATGTACGATATCAATATTTATCGGTTTACGAATATAGAT
>NC_051406.1:1324989-1325206 GCF_015228065.2 Penaeus monodon | reverse complement strand
AAATTTAGAATATTTTCAAATATTATTTGGCAATATTTTTGTTCGCTACCCCCCCCCCCCCACACTTTAATAAAAATAAAATTTTGTGATTTGGTATAACTGACTGAAAACTGAAAGGGATACATATTCTTTAATTAAAAGTATATTTTTTTTATAGAAAAGTATTTGAATGTAAGCAGGATTAAAGGGGAAAAGATGCTCTCTCGTTTTTAAAGCA
>NC_051406.1:1323587-1324117 GCF_015228065.2 Penaeus monodon | reverse complement strand
TTATCATTGTCATTGTCATTACTATTCATATCTTATTTGCTAAGCATTTCTATCTGGTGATAAAGATAACAGCTGTTCACATCCAGCGAAGGTGACTCCGTCAGTTCTCAAACACTTTTATGAGCATACGAGCTGTTCCAAGCATCACTGTTCTTTGCAGATGTTCTACCCCCGATGTCGGCTATTTTATTCGTGTTTTTTTTTATGAACCCACCTGAAGTGGTTCTACAAGTGTAGCCCCTGAAATAAAAGTTCCCGATCTATCCATTAACCTCATCGTTGTTATTATTATCAAAACTGTTGTGTCAGAATTGCTAACGGAATGTCAACCATCTTGATATGAGCATATATTTCCCGGAAAATGTTCATGAATATGCATATACGTACCTTTTACGTTATTGTGAAGGCGAAAGAACATGAACCTCCCGCTTATGATATGTCCCTGCGTTATTCAACGTGAATGTGCTTAGACACTGTCTCTGAAAGCTTAATAAACCCTCTGGGAGATGTACTGCTCCCTCCATATCCGC
>NC_051406.1:1323139-1323212 GCF_015228065.2 Penaeus monodon | reverse complement strand
AAGTGTCTATAGAAATACGAAGTCAAGATTTGGTGATTAGTGACACAACAGTATATTCATTCCTATAGATTAA
>NC_051406.1:1319946-1320023 GCF_015228065.2 Penaeus monodon | reverse complement strand
GTATGTATCGCAAACCTTCGCCCACAAACTCAAAAGAAAAAAAGAGATCGATTTTCCGAATGGTAGTAAACTCCAGC
>NC_051406.1:1319600-1319920 GCF_015228065.2 Penaeus monodon | reverse complement strand
TCTCACAGATTCCTGCGCACCAGGAAAGAGGAAAAACTTACCCCACCCCCCCTTCCCTACCACTTCCCATGACCCCAAACCCCACCGCTACTTCCTCTGCATTCCCATGGCGAGCAAACAGAAAAATATAAAACAAGTTCGTGTGCTTGGAGTGAATCTCTGGTCTGGTTCTCGTGGAAACTGTTGCTGCGGCTGATGGCGTGATTATGTAGGCCTACGGAATCAATTGAGGAAAATTACAGGCTTGTTCTGTACTTCTTATGAATAAGAATAGTGATTACATTATCAAAACAAAAGTGAAATACAAGACAGATGATGTG
>NC_051406.1:1318594-1318873 GCF_015228065.2 Penaeus monodon | reverse complement strand
ATCACTATTATTGCAGAAATAAATTTACATTTTTTCGCTCACATTTATGTTGCAACATGAGATAAATATATATTATTCCCCAAAAGCAATGCTTACAAGCAGTTTTTAGGACGGATAATAAGTATTAAGTTATTTCATTAGTCGAAGGGAAATGCATCTCAATGAGTCGGGTATATTTCAGTTATTAATTAAAGTGCGAAATATTTCATAACAAATATTTTTTTGTAAAAATAGGAAGGAAAATAATCCGGCCTTCCTCGCTCCCTCATCAAGAAAAAG
>NC_051406.1:1317931-1318189 GCF_015228065.2 Penaeus monodon | reverse complement strand
ACGAATAAGAAAAAAATCTTGAAGGAACACGATGTCTTCCCAAAAGTGTAAGAGGAATTTGCATATTTTATCGAAGATCAGGTTAGTTAGGGCGGCGACCACGCGGGAGGATAATGTAATGGAAAAAGCTCTGGCGGGGGACACGAACCTAGTCCTGTTTTTACTCTCGTTATCATCACGCATTTCGTATGATTTACCTATTATTCTTGTTTATGTATTCCTTTCTCATTGGTTTATTTTTACCACTTGATATGTTCG
>NC_051406.1:1317795-1317901 GCF_015228065.2 Penaeus monodon | reverse complement strand
TTTTCTGTTTATACATTTTCCCTCGGTTTGCTTTTATCTTATTTCTAGCTTTATTTTCTTTACTCTGATATTTTTTCTCTCTCTCTCTCTTTTCTCGAAATACAAG
>NC_051406.1:1317339-1317712 GCF_015228065.2 Penaeus monodon | reverse complement strand
GCATCCCAAACAAAAGGCAAATAGTAGATAAGGTACGATTAATTTCCTCCTGTTTTGTCTCCTACCTCCATTTCCCTCCCGGCTGATAATATACTTTAATATATAATAATAATATACTTAAATATATAATGATAATATACTTTGATATAGTAATAATAACATGCTATAGTGCGTCAGATCTCATCCCGGGATTAAGAGTTTCCTTTTACATATTCCTATCAACTGTTTAGTGTGTTTTCGTATTATTTTATTGCCTTACACCACTTCATTATTCTTTCTTTGATTTAAAGTATTTCTGAGGTTGGAGTGAGTTGCCAGATTTTCCTCTTTTTCTTGAGACTGGGCAGGGTATAGTGTTGTATTAATTTACTAG
>NC_051406.1:1317106-1317304 GCF_015228065.2 Penaeus monodon | reverse complement strand
GAGAATTGCTCATCCAGTCGACTTCATGCTCGACTCTGCCCATCATTAGGATCACCTAATGAACTCATAAACATAAATTTCTTGAATGTTGCAAGCTTCCTCACTTTTTGTTTAAGTCATTTTTCGTTTGAAGTTTTTTTTTTACGTAGGCAGACCTTTTCTTTATACTTTATTTACAATTTTTTTTTTACTTACTAT
>NC_051406.1:1316031-1316163 GCF_015228065.2 Penaeus monodon | reverse complement strand
CGTGCAGAAAAAAGAGAGCATTGGGGAATAAAGATTTTAAAATTTGCATGAACATTTTCTGCGCGTGAGTTCGAATGGTTTTTCAACTTGGGTTAAGCTTCAGCACCTGTTTTGACTCAATACCTCCGGGAG
>NC_051406.1:1315581-1315767 GCF_015228065.2 Penaeus monodon | reverse complement strand
CCATTCTCACTTTCTGTATTTTTGCCTATAGATAGAAATGTCTGTTAAAAAAAAGAGAAAATCGTGTTCCCTGAAGTTTTAAAACTAAACGAATCCCTTTCTGTGCTCACCGCCGGGGCCAGACTTCACTACATATTTCTTTTATCTTGGTGGTGAGAGGGAGAGGAGAGAGGCTGAAAACAGACG
>NC_051406.1:1314107-1314582 GCF_015228065.2 Penaeus monodon | reverse complement strand
ATACTCACAAGAAAAGAGCATGCAGACCCTCCACGGCACACAACAAACCCCAGATTGCATTCACCACGCGCGCAACAGCATACTTCAGGCAGAGGCCGTCGCCTCCATAGCCGCCAACGCGAGTGAATCGCTAATGAGATTCGCGAACTTGTGACGCTGTTATTGACTGACCCGTTAATGGGCTCTCCCGTTGACAGCATTATCAAGGGTGTCATATGGCGGCACCTCTTAATTAAATGATGTAGCTAATAATCCCCGTCATTAATTAGGCTGCATTAATGAAGCCCTCATGGCGATTGATAATGGTACTTGTGATGTTGCAATGCATGTTCAGTCTATGTAACGGTTTTTAAAAAAATAATGCACTTTTAATGGGGAAAGAGTAATGGGGATAATAGTTTCGAAGTTTTTTTTTTACTTTTGTAATTGAGTGATATTTTTTTTCGTCTTCGTCTGTTTATGTTCCCCTGTGCAA
>NC_051406.1:1313351-1313823 GCF_015228065.2 Penaeus monodon | reverse complement strand
AAAACCCCCAAAAAATAGAAACATTTGAAGCACTTTCACATTAAATGTGACATAAAAAATAGATAGAAATAGATAGAAAAATTACATCTAGACAGGATTACAGAGCAGAACAGAGAGGAACAAGATCTGAACGAGGTCATAGGACAAGGGCCAGTCTCAAGCAATCCTGGGAGAGCTTTGCCGACTAAAACCGACATAAGTCTCTTTTGGCTAGAAGCTTAATTTAGAGAGAGTCCTTTTTCCCCTTGTGTGACAAATAACTCTATGGGACTCCAACATCATGTATAAATCATCAAGGGCTGGGCTTAGGCTACATCCCAGCGCGTTAGTCTGTTTGGAAAACTCGCCGTAGAAATAGATAGATTTTTAAAAATTACTTCTGACGAATAAACGAATTAGTTTAGTGAAGCAATTAATTGAAAGAGGATTTTTTTTTGCAAATGTCTGACGTTCTAAAAAAAAAAAAAATGTA
>NC_051406.1:1313184-1313278 GCF_015228065.2 Penaeus monodon | reverse complement strand
CATGTCGTATATAATGTTCCGGAATTTCACATTTTTTCCTCATTTTTACCCTCATTTTCCTCATTTCATTGTATTCAAATAATGATGGGTAACT
>NC_051406.1:1311553-1312965 GCF_015228065.2 Penaeus monodon | reverse complement strand
TCTTGCGTTTCCTCTCTTCCTAGTTCGTCCGTCTTCCCTTCCTCTTCCCTTTTCCGCCCTCCGGAGGCCTGTAAAGTCCCTCCCTTCCCTCCTGCCCTTCCCTCTTGCCCTTCCCTCTTGCCCTTCCCTCTTGCCCTTCCCTCCTGCCCTTCCCTCTTGCCCTTCCCTCCTGCCCTTCCCTCTTGCCCTTCCCTCTTGCCCTTCCCTCTTGCCCTTCACTCCTGCCCTTCCCTCCTGCCCTTCCCTCTTGCCCTTCCCTCTTGCCCTTCCCTCCTGCCCTTCCCTCCTGCCCTTCCCTCACTGCCCTTCCCTCCTGCCCTTCCCTCCTGCCCTTCCCTCTGCCCATCCCTCCTGCCCTTCCCTCCTGCCCTTCCCTCCTGCCTTCCCTCTTGCCCTTCCCTCCTGCCCTTCCCTCTTGCCCTTCCCTCCTGCCCTTCCCTCCTGCCCTTCCCTCCCGCCCTTCCTTTTGCCCTTCCCTCCTGCCCTTCCCTCCTGCCCTTCCCTCCTGCCCTTCCCTCCTGCCCTTCCCTTTTGCCCTTCCCTCTTGCCCTTCCCTCCTGCCCTTCCCTCTTGCCCTTCCCTCCTGCCCTTCTCCCTCCTGCCCTTCCCTCCTGCCCTTCCCTCCTGCCCTTCCCTCTTGCCCTTCCCTCCTACCCTTCCCTCCTGCCCTTCCCTCCTGCCCTCCCCTCTTGCCCTTCCTCCTGCCCTTCCCTCCTGCCCTTCCCTCCTGCCCTCCCCTCTTGCCCTTCCCTCTTGCCCTTACCTCTTGCCCTTCCCTCCTGCCCTTCCGTCCTGCCCTTCCCTCCTGCCCTTCCCTCTTGCCCTTCCCTCCTGCCCTCCCCTCTTGCCCTTCCCTCCTGCCCTTCCCTCCGCCTTCCCTCTGCCCTTCCCTCCTACCCTTCCCTCTTGCCCTCCCTCTTGCCTTCCCTCTTGCCCTTCCCTCCTGCCCTTCCTCCTGCCCTTCCCTCTTGCCCTTCCCTCTTGCCTTCCTCTTGCCCTTCCCTCTACCCTCCCTCTTGCCTTCCCTCTTGCCCTTCCCTCTTGCCCTTCCATCTTGCCCTTCCCTCCTGCCCTTCCCTCCTGCCCTTCCCCCCTGCCCTTCCCTCTTGCCCTTCCCTCCTGCCCCTTTCCTTGCCATCCCCCCTTTCCCTTCGCCTTCCCCTTCCCGCCTTGGCTTTCCTTTCCCCTTGCCCTTGCCTCTTCTCTCTCCCCTGGTCCTTCCTCCGCCATCCCGCCTTGCCCTTCCCCTCGCTCCTCCCTTGCCCTTCCCTGCTCCTCCCCTTGCCCTTCCCCTTGCTCCCTTCCCCTTGCTCCTCCCCTTGCCCATCCCGCCTTGCCCTTTGTATAATAGCGTTATCCAGCGTCTAACCCCGTTACGGCAACGGCGCTCCGCAGGGAAATCTACGCTGAAC
>NC_051406.1:1311288-1311376 GCF_015228065.2 Penaeus monodon | reverse complement strand
AGTTTAGTTTAAGAATTATCTTAATTTTTTTTTTGTGGGGGGGGCTTTTAATATCATTATTTTACACTTCCTGAAAATGATTTACAAA
>NC_051406.1:1310002-1310138 GCF_015228065.2 Penaeus monodon | reverse complement strand
GAATTTGAATATCGCATATTTGCTGAAATATTCATGTTAACCGATTTTCACATCATCAATATTCCAGGCCCAACGCTGTATACGTAATAAGGTCGATAATGCTGGGCTAAGATAAGGACAACTCAACCTTTTCGAT
>NC_051406.1:1309013-1309604 GCF_015228065.2 Penaeus monodon | reverse complement strand
CCTCCCTCCAAAGAAAAAAAGAGAAAGAAGAAAGAAAAAAGGTCCCTCATATCCTCCTATACACAATCCCGTATATACGCATAAGCTTCAACAGCGCGTCATAAATCTCTGTTCTTCGGCGACTATTTCGTCTCGGCTTCTGCTTCCCGTTTTGGCTAAAAACGTAAGGGCGGTTTTCCTATTGGAATCATACTCATTTTCGCGCGGGCTTCTTTGTGATATTCTGAACGAAGGAAGGAAATAGATGAAGGGAAATGATTCATGAGGAGGAAACTAATGAAAAACGAAAGAAAAGAAAAGAAGGCTGTGATTGACAAGTTATGAAATATAGAGGGATATATTTTTTTGACAGTTTTGTGTCACTAAATAGATGCGTGATATACGAATAAATTCATATAATTTTTTTTAGATATTTGATAGAAGTAATAAACAGGGAGGAGGGCAGAAGATGGCAAGAGATAGAAGGGAAGAGAGAGGAAACACGTAATGGAGAGAAGGGAGATGGGTGGAAGAGGATGGGCGAAAGTTGGTGTTGAAATGCACGTTTGCAACATAGTATGAGAGGAGAGAAAGGCACAGAGGGTTGTAACA
>NC_051406.1:1308616-1308978 GCF_015228065.2 Penaeus monodon | reverse complement strand
AAATAAGAGAACTTGGAGAGAACTAGAGAAATGGTTCTCGAAAACTTCATTAAATACAAAATTTACTTGTTCACGGCAGTGGATTCATAATTTCAAGAACATTTCTTAGTTGTAATTAAGCCACAAGCACTTAATACATAACAAAAACACTAGCATAAACACTCTCACCCAAACTGGCTAAAAACACGACATTCTAATGTAGATATGAACCACATATTCATGACCCAGATCAAATACTGTTCTCCAAATGACTGACTTTTGCACAGAACAGGACTTTCCCCGCCTCGCCACGCCACCACAGAGCCTACTGCCAGACGCATTTCACCTGTAAAATTCAGCGGCAGATTGCGTCCTTCGCTGTT
>NC_051406.1:1308179-1308307 GCF_015228065.2 Penaeus monodon | reverse complement strand
GAGCGGCAGCCTAATTTAAATGCATTACTGGTTCAACTTTGCTGCATTTTTTCCATTATTTTTTCTACATCCGTCTTAAACTTTTGTATTGTCCACAGTTCAGCTGCTTATGATTTTTCGTTTTAGGT
>NC_051406.1:1307775-1307884 GCF_015228065.2 Penaeus monodon | reverse complement strand
CATTAAAGATATTTTTAATCTTAGATAAACGACTCCAAATACTGTACCTTTGTGTACTGTTTCTGCATTCATAACGGATGTATTTGTGACGTTTGGATTTCGTTGACAA
>NC_051406.1:1306698-1306908 GCF_015228065.2 Penaeus monodon | reverse complement strand
AGGACTGTATAGAAAATTATTATCCCCCTTTTCTATATACCGATAAGTTTTTCAGTAAATATAGTATTATACAACGTTATACAACGTAGCACAACAGTGTTGTGTTGTCTCAAAATAGTTTCTGTAAATGTTCACTCGTAAAGTGATTACATGATACTCTTGCCCTGAGAACAGTAGAGGCGCAACATTCCTCACAGTTCGGAAAACAAC
>NC_051406.1:1306396-1306575 GCF_015228065.2 Penaeus monodon | reverse complement strand
CTCACGGTTCATACACTGTGTTGTGTGTTAGTTTAAGAATCATTACAGCCATTAAATAGTTAACTTTATTCGTGGAAGATAGTACTTACGCCACTGATTTATATCTATTTAAATAACAGTATTTCATTAAAAAATATATTCATAACAAAGGGATTCAAGTAGATAGTCAATAGACAATT
>NC_051406.1:1305732-1306306 GCF_015228065.2 Penaeus monodon | reverse complement strand
AGTGACTAGTTATCGATATGATGACGATCGTAATCATAATGATTAACATAGTAATGATGGTAATTATTAAGAGGAGGAAGGAAGGAAAAGAGAAAAGATGATAAGGACGGCGATGTCATAATTAGCGATAGTTAAAAGTTGAAGAGAGTAGTCAGCCTCTGATAAGGTTGCCTCAATGCTCATGATTATTTGCCAGTCCTGCTTACTTACCCATCGAAGCTCTCTTGGCATATCAAGCAAAAAGTCTGTTCATTATTCTTAAAAACTGACAGTGAAAACCGTCATCAAATTATAATAAAAGCCACAGACGCAAATTATCATGTTAATATCTCTAATGAGTTGAAATAATTCATCATCGTTTTCTGCGCGAGTGCATTTTCTTAATCTAAATGCAGATGTGTTTACGAGATCCTTGTCGGTTTCAATGGCGGGTTAATTGTGCTGTTGCTGCATTCCGCTCGCCTTTTACTTGAATATTTATCAGTGCATTTTAAAAATGAACAATATCCTAGTGCACAGGTATTGCTTGCTATGACTCTGCTGATCTGTCTCCTTCTGTCCGTCTCTCTCTCAC
>NC_051406.1:1305242-1305519 GCF_015228065.2 Penaeus monodon | reverse complement strand
GTTTAATATACCCAACTTTAGGGATTTTTATCTTGCTTAACAGCGACGGCATGTTGTAGAGGAATATACACTTTAGTCCGCCGGATGATGCCTTAGGGTGGCCAGTTCCTTTCGGTCCGAATTTGAGGAAATACTATGTATATCCTCGTATAGCACAATTCTCATATGTTCTGCTAAGCGAGAACCCGGCTTTTCTTGTAGATCTAGGCATGGACGGGTGCAGTTTAACCTCTTACCCAGAACAACTACATTAGTTTAGCTATTTATCTAATATATC
>NC_051406.1:1305055-1305186 GCF_015228065.2 Penaeus monodon | reverse complement strand
CATGCATTTACTATTCATCGCCGGTAGATACATACACTACTACACACGTAATGATATGCAAAAGATAGAGAATACCAGAGACTCCCCTTCAGATCCCTACCGAAGTACATAGAAAACGGGAGACCTAGGAC
>NC_051406.1:1304467-1304721 GCF_015228065.2 Penaeus monodon | reverse complement strand
ACAACCAGACTGATCACCGAAGTTGAGTCCAAGGAGCACTCGGATTAGCTAATCGAGCTTTTAATTCACTCCGGTCCTGCAGCAGAGGATAGAAGAGCGAGCAGCGATTAGGAGCCAGAGAGAGCGATGCCGACCTTCTGTTAATGTGGTTCGCCTTTTTGTGAAGGTGTGGATGCGCACAGCCAGTGGAGGAGGACCTGCGCTTGAGGCTGAGGCGGAGAGATGCGTTTCAGGGGGATGCTGGGGCAAGATTT
>NC_051406.1:1304285-1304403 GCF_015228065.2 Penaeus monodon | reverse complement strand
TGTGGATGGTCATTCTGGATCGGTCGCTGGGACTGTGATAATGATGATTAAAAAATAAATAAACTTATTGATTAGTTGGTGTATATCTACTTTTGTTCTGGAATGCTCGCTGGGTTTG
>NC_051406.1:1303618-1303996 GCF_015228065.2 Penaeus monodon | reverse complement strand
TTTAACATTCTATCATATCACCATTAGAATCATTATCGTTACTCGTTTTTCTGATTAATATGCCAATAATAAAACTCCTCCAGGTCCATATAATGGAAAGTAAAATTTCCTCTTTATAACAAAATTTACGAAGATGAGACGATACCCAATTAACCTCAGCACAAAAGTGTATAGGCCTTTATCCCGTTATAGATTACCAAAACACTGTCGCACGTTATGAGGCCTAACTTAGTGGAATTTATAATGAAACGAAAACTTCTGAGGGAGAGGGGGAGGGGGGGGGGCACGCTTTACAAAATCACAAACTTGAATGAATATGATTATCTTGTTCGATTACAGTTTGGTTGCTTCATCGATTTATAACTTGGTGAACAAACG
>NC_051406.1:1301417-1301737 GCF_015228065.2 Penaeus monodon | reverse complement strand
CTATAGCAGCCATTAATCCATAGCAGTGGACCCGTCGTAAGATCAAAATGTTTCTGGGAATTCAAAACCATTTCCTGCGAAATTATTAAACCTGGATAGTTTTTATACGACATCGAAAAATAACTAAACCGGAATGCAATTGTAGACAAAATTATATCCATTTTTACCCGATGATTAGATATTGAAAATAGATCAGGCTTTGAAGAGGATTTTTTTAGGTGGAACAAATATAAAAATGTTCTTTCCTTTTCGAAAACAAAGGAGAGAAAAAAAGGACTTCAGTGATTATGAACCCTAGCCAGACAAAAAAAGGGAGAAAA
>NC_051406.1:1300998-1301297 GCF_015228065.2 Penaeus monodon | reverse complement strand
GGGGGAAGAAAAAGGAAGAGAGAGAAGAATTTTTGTTTAAATCACAACCAATTATAAAATCGAGTAATCAAGATAGAAATTTAATTAGTATAGGATAATTACCAAGGTTTCCGAATGGACTGAATATTTATTGAGTGATTAGCGGTTCATTTAAAAGTCGCGTGACCTCATATCAGCTAAGAACTTTGAAGTGGGTGTCATCACGGCGATAAGATTATATTGCTTTCGTAATCTTTAGCTAAAAGGGAAGGCAAATGTTTACCTTCCTCGTTCATCTATATAAATTAATTATCCCGCTA
>NC_051406.1:1300162-1300384 GCF_015228065.2 Penaeus monodon | reverse complement strand
GTACCCAAGTCTCATGTTTACCTCGAAAGCATGAATTAATGTGATATACTTTTCATACTCAGGCCATTATCATTTTTATTGCTGTAATTACAATGCTGAGTGTTGACTGAGCTTTTTTGAGCTGAATTTTATGTAATCAAATCAAGCTGTTCTATTTGCTGTTACTGTTATTGGTTATTATCATTAACAGTAATAATTCGACAAGTGTTGTTATCGCCAAGC
>NC_051406.1:1299872-1299952 GCF_015228065.2 Penaeus monodon | reverse complement strand
CACCATCACTGATTCTTACTTCTCACATGTATAAGAATATCGTGATTTTTTTTTCTCTCTCTCCTTCCTGAGCAAAAATT
>NC_051406.1:1296974-1297724 GCF_015228065.2 Penaeus monodon | reverse complement strand
AAACACAAACAAACAGCCACAGACACATATATAAGCAATGCCAAAGAGAGATCTGTCATCTCGTGTTCTTGCCTCGTCTTACCCGCCTTTTCTCTCCTACCATCTTTTCCTGCCACTAGACCTACAAAGCATTATGACCGGCAAGTTGCTTTTCATAATCAAGAAGACCTAGATAGTAGCCTTGTGGTTAGGTGGGTCGTCTATCAAGCCACATATCAAGGGAAAAGGGAATATCCAAAAACATCAGTGAAGAAAAGGGACACCCACTTCCAGCAATAATTTTCGGACGTATCAATATGAATGAAAGGGTCGATAGGAAACGAAAAAACAACAACAGACTGCAGTTTTATACCCTGGATATAACAAAAGATAGAAGGAGCCAATTCAAACAAATATTGCCTATATATATATACAGCTCCAGGCAACAAACCTACTTGATCGCATCCTGCACCAGATCGAAGCGGTGGTTTTGGATACTCTCTTCCTATTTGGCTAATAGACATCCCACCTCAATACGTGGTTACTATACGGGTCTCCTTAAAGAAGGGTAAATATTATCAGGCATGATGCTCTGGAGGCCTAGATGGAACGGAGAGAGGATAAGAAAGAGAAGGCGGGTTAGAAGTGGCAAGAGGGAAGTGACAGACCTTTTCTTATCATTGCTAGCAACCGTATACTGATTAGATCTCAGAAGCGTGGGAAATATACTGATTTCAGAATTATGAAAAAATTAATATTTTGTAAGCATGA
>NC_051406.1:1293827-1293962 GCF_015228065.2 Penaeus monodon | reverse complement strand
GGTGTACTGTTTGTTTATGTTTACAATCTTATTCAAATTAACTGTAGATATGTATACCGTTCAAGTCAGACCTCGTGTGGACAAACACAGAGCCACGTCCTTGCCAACACATACACTTCACATTACCTAGCCAGT
>NC_051406.1:1293453-1293621 GCF_015228065.2 Penaeus monodon | reverse complement strand
GGAGGAGCCTCAGTTTCTTGGGCAAATCGGCTCCCGTTTGGCCGCCGCCGACGGTCCGTTTACATGCCCGCAGAGGTCAGTTGCAAAGGTCAGTTGCAAGGGTCATGCAACAAAGGAAACGAGGAGTGAAAGAAAAGAGTTAGCCCTTCCTGTCGAGCTGACATGCAC
>NC_051406.1:1293124-1293312 GCF_015228065.2 Penaeus monodon | reverse complement strand
AAGGAGATAAAGATGCAATATTAAAGGAGAAAAATAAAAGAGACAATATTACTTGATCTGAATGGAATTTATGATACAATAATTGAACTGATATTCAGCTTCTGGCTCTATCGCATTTAGAAGGATCTTAACTTTGTTTTAATGATTTGAAAAATTAAGAATTACTATTTTTCCCTCTTCATTCAGTG
>NC_051406.1:1292761-1293094 GCF_015228065.2 Penaeus monodon | reverse complement strand
CCCAGCTTCTCTTTATGAATTAATATCACACAGAATATCACGAATAACTATGAATGAAATCGAGTATTTTCATTAAACAAAAGACCATAGAACAGTCTGTCAGTTGGCAGTCATTACCTCAAACGCTATTATCATAATCACAAAAAAATGTTCAGTGTATTTCAATTTGCACTTGTCACTCCCGCCAAATATGAAGTTTCGTGAATTGATAGCAGTGGGCAGGAATGCAGACAATGGCGGTTATGTAAACCTGTTTGTGCTGATGATTGCTTGAGGGGGAGGGGGGGTGCTCGTGCAAAGGGGTGGGGGGTCGATTATTTGTGGGGAGTGTGT
>NC_051406.1:1292163-1292363 GCF_015228065.2 Penaeus monodon | reverse complement strand
TGCTTATTAGAGCGATGCAGACATTCATCTGCAACGGAGCCTCTCCTCGAATCCACAAATACCTTGCCACTTGTGCAGGAAGATCCCAGCCCCCGTTGCACATGTAATCCAGGCATAAATCCCACTACCTGTGCAGCTGAAACCTTAACGCAACCCCTTGTGACACTAAACCCTAAAGCCCCAACACCTGTGTAACCATA
>NC_051406.1:1292010-1292132 GCF_015228065.2 Penaeus monodon | reverse complement strand
ATCACCTGTGTAAATAGAACTGCAAACCCATTGCCTGCGAGGGAGAGCCCAGCCTCCGCGCGGGACGAGATGCGCGATGAGCGTCATCATTCGGGACCATATAACCATACGAAAATATGTGC
>NC_051406.1:1291606-1291802 GCF_015228065.2 Penaeus monodon | reverse complement strand
CTATAGGTCAGTCTGTAAGTAGAGAAATGTGAGCATGAACGTGGGTGTATTCACGTCCGCGTCTCCGAGCATAAAGTTCGGGACACAATAAGCGTTTCGTGGGAAGCAGCCCTTCCTCTTGGCTCCTGCGAAGGCCGGAGACGCGCGCCCGCCTCCTATTCACGGCCTCGACGGCGCCGTCTGCAGACTCACCTGG
>NC_051406.1:1291104-1291181 GCF_015228065.2 Penaeus monodon | reverse complement strand
CGGACCTTTCACAAATATGCGTAACAGAAATATTTCGCTAGATCAAAACACCCTTTCCATGTCAACAAGTCATCAGT
>NC_051406.1:1290544-1290884 GCF_015228065.2 Penaeus monodon | reverse complement strand
CTAAAAGACGTTTGAAGTCCTCTTAACTGCATTTTGTGAACCAACATTCAACGATTTCGCTGCGTCTCTCTCCTGGCAACACTCGCGGAGAACATACACTCATCCCACCTTTTCTCCTCCCTCCTCCCTCTCCCCTGCCTCTCCTCCTCATTCTTCCCTCCCTCCTCCCTCCCCTCCTCCCTCATCCCTCTCCCCTGCCTCTCCTCCTCCCTCCTCCCTCTCCCCTGCCTCTCCTCCTCACCCACCCCCCTTCCGACGCCTCTTGCCTCTGGCCTCACCCCCTAACCCCTGCCCCTCCTTCAGCACCCCCTCCAGCAAAGTTCCCACGCTGATACCTTAA
>NC_051406.1:1289621-1289825 GCF_015228065.2 Penaeus monodon | reverse complement strand
TAAGAAGTATAGAGAGACACATATGTAGATACATTCATACACATTCACTTACTGGTACCAGATGCATGTATATAAATGCTCATACTGACTGTATACGTTTGCCTGTGTGTATGAACGTATATATAAGCATCATTGTTTTTACACATAACATTTATGTATTAAGAAAAAACAGCATAGGTTATTCGCAAAGCTTTATTGCAGCTA
>NC_051406.1:1289371-1289538 GCF_015228065.2 Penaeus monodon | reverse complement strand
AATGCTCTCTCTTTCTATAATTTCATTTTCAAATCCTCGCTTTCGCTCCACCAGCCTCTAATGTTCTTGAATCTTAAACCATCACTAATTAATGTTTTTGCGCCGTTTTTCCTTGGCAAGATTAATGGAATTTTAATGTATTCGACTTCAGAAAGAGAGGCGGTGGA
>NC_051406.1:1288700-1288773 GCF_015228065.2 Penaeus monodon | reverse complement strand
TTCTGTCTCTCTCCGTCTCACAAATGTATAATCTATTGACCATCACATATTAACCTCTGACCTGACTGTCGCC
>NC_051406.1:1288541-1288609 GCF_015228065.2 Penaeus monodon | reverse complement strand
ACGCTTGTGTAAACTTTTTTGTGTGGTCATATCTTAGAATTGTGTTTTTGTAGGACTGAAAATCGTTG
>NC_051406.1:1288070-1288407 GCF_015228065.2 Penaeus monodon | reverse complement strand
AGCTCTTGTGTGAGTGTACGTTTGGAATTAATTCATATTTACGTGTGTGTGTGTGCATATTTCTGCGTGAACGTAAGCATTTTCACGGAAAGACACGAGAACAGAACGTAACTCAAGACAAGAAACAAATTCAACTCAAATGTTCACATGAATATTTTCTTCCTAAAATAAACTCACAATACAACTTCAGCTTTAGCAACGAAGACGCAATTGGATCTTCGTGATTTCTCGCTCTGGCGAACTTCAGGAGCAAATTCAAAGGGAAAAGAAAGATAACTCGACATCAATTTCTCTGTTTGGATTAAGAAATTATCATTGTTTGATTAAAGACTTACCA
>NC_051406.1:1287682-1288046 GCF_015228065.2 Penaeus monodon | reverse complement strand
AAGTTTATCCCTTCCACCCCCTTCTCCCTTTTCTCTCTCCTTTTGTCTCCACATCCGCAGTCCGCCATCAGGAGACACACCTCGCCAAAGCCAGTCCCCAGAAGTGTAAATCTACACCTCTTTATCTACACCAAAGTACTTTCGAACGTCCTGCCGACACCCTGCGCGCAACACCCACCGCCACACCCGACAATGCAGATGGCCACTTGTCCCTCAAGGGCCCCTAAGCTTTCTAAGGCAGGCTGGTCTTATCCGCAGCTCAGGGGCAGTACAAAGGATGTCATATGCAGGTGAGGGTGCGCGGGGGGGGGGGGAGGCTGTATTCGGGGAGAGATGAGCTGAGCATCTTGCCATAGATTGCGTA
>NC_051406.1:1286868-1286996 GCF_015228065.2 Penaeus monodon | reverse complement strand
ATCGTTACCTCGAGAGCCCTTCTTCCCGAGAGAGACTCCGTCCTTAACAGGGTTTTCTTCTTGTCACGTTCGTAATGCACTTCGCTTTCTCGTCTACGAAATTAATTTTCTACGCCCTCATGACACTG
>NC_051406.1:1286327-1286472 GCF_015228065.2 Penaeus monodon | reverse complement strand
AGCCCGACGTTGAATAAAATCGCTTGACAATTTAAGAAACTGGTTCACGTAATTCATCCTGTGTCCGAAACGCCGAACGATGACTTCGGATAAAACGTAATAAGAAGAAATATGAAGGAAAGGAAAACAACAAGAGAAAAGGAAT
>NC_051406.1:1286141-1286270 GCF_015228065.2 Penaeus monodon | reverse complement strand
ACAAGATATATAACAAAGCCGGACAGATTGATACCGACGCTCGATAGATAGCGATAGATTGTTTCGTCGAGTAATACATTTCGAAACGTGTAATCACCCGCCAATAGGGTTATGTTATCTGAATCTTGA
>NC_051406.1:1285680-1286083 GCF_015228065.2 Penaeus monodon | reverse complement strand
ACGCGTGTCGGGACGAGGGCAGGTAGGAAGGGTGAGAGGGGGGGGGGAGTGGCCAAGGAGAGGAGGTGAAGGGTGGGCGGGGGTCAAGCGGGGGGTGGGGGGGAAGGGGGGGTGACATCCGGGCCTCGAGCGGTTTTCTCTCGTGAGACCGGTGTTGCCGTCTCTTTGGGTCCCGGATTATCCCTTCTTATCCGCCCCTCCTCGCGACATTCTTTGCTTTTTAGAATGGACGTTGTCTGGCGCGATCCTCGGAGGGAAATCTGGGCTGGAGGACGCTGGTTGCGGCGACGAGGCGTTCAGGCGGAGGCTGGCGTTGATCTGTGCTTGTCAATGCTGTATTTGAGTGTGTGACACACACGGGTACGAGAGACGGAGATACGTACACCCGATTAGAAATGCTGCT
>NC_051406.1:1285200-1285591 GCF_015228065.2 Penaeus monodon | reverse complement strand
AAGGCGACCTTTGTGTGTGTGCCTCTCCAATTTACACATAAATTGATAATCAAGCTGACATTTTAAGACCATTAAACTTTTAATTACTTATTAATTATTAACATAAACATAACATATTTCTCCTTCAGTCCCTCGCAGTTGTAAATGTAAAACAGTGTAAGAATAAGCATATTTATAAGAGGCAATTTTGCAATACATGTTATAAACCATACCATTACGATATAAAATCATAATGATTATTTTGCTGTTGAATAAAATAAACAATTTAATATATGTCGACTAATCACAGGCTGACGCTCATCATTCCAAGATAATTATATCAAGATTAGATATAATATCTTCAGACAAGAAACTAGTATTGGTGATCTCAATTCATGCGCTGCGGAGCCAG
>NC_051406.1:1283679-1284215 GCF_015228065.2 Penaeus monodon | reverse complement strand
CATCTCCTGAGAAATGTTGATACAGAAGAGGGGGAGGGAAAGAGAGGAGGGGAGAGGGAGAGGGAGAGGGAGAGGGAGAGGGAGAGGGAAAGAGAGGAGGGGAGAGGGAGAGGGAGAGGGAGAGGGAGGGTAAAAACTGAGGGAAGTGAAGGAGGAAGACGAGAGAGGAGGAGAGGAGAAAGGAATGAAGGAAAGTGGAGGAGGATGCATGTGAGGAGAAGACGGAGGGGAAAGGGAGAAGGAAAGAAAGGTAGAGGAAGGAGGAAGAGGGATACGGAAGAGGAATAGAAGGTGGACGAAGAAGAAGGAGCGAGAGGCGGACAGAAGAATTTTAGGAGGGATATGGGAACAAGAGAAGGGAGAGGAAAAGAAATGCGGAAAGAGGAAGACGAAGGAGAGGGTAAGGAAGAAAAGGAGGAATGGAGAAGGAGGAAAAACCGGTGGAAAGGAGAAAGAGGAAGAGGAGGGACAGAAGACGGGAGAGAGGAGGGAAGATAAAGATAAGACGAGGAATAAGAGTGAAGAGGAGACAGATG
>NC_051406.1:1283219-1283340 GCF_015228065.2 Penaeus monodon | reverse complement strand
TTAAAGCGTTGATGTAAAAAATCTTTTGATATAAACCACGCGCTGGTTATTTGAGCTGACTTTAGTGTAGTGAATTACTGTTCTCCTGTAAGGAAATGTACCGCTGTGTCAACTTCAAAGT
>NC_051406.1:1282502-1282875 GCF_015228065.2 Penaeus monodon | reverse complement strand
ACAGCAGACAACGAAAAGAGTGTTCCTCGCCACCACGCTTTCCTAAGTCAGTGCCGCCATGTCGAGAGTTCTTTTAACGCCTCTTTCAACACGAGTCTAAGCCCTTTGGCGATAGAACTTGGAAGCGCACGTCGGGGAGGTTTGCGAGAGATAAGATCTTGCGGGGCGACGACTCACACAGGGATTCGAACGCGGCGACGACTCACACAGGGATTCGAACGCGGCGACGACTCACACAGGGATTCGAACGCGGCGACGACTCACACAGGGATTCGAACGCGGCGACGACTCACACAGGGATTCGAACGCGGCGACGACTCACACAGGGATTCGAACGCGGCGACGACTCACAAAGGAACTCGGACGAAAAGAA
>NC_051406.1:1280626-1281206 GCF_015228065.2 Penaeus monodon | reverse complement strand
GAATTCCCCAGAGCTCTGTTCCGCCATCGGCAGGTTCCTCCGCTACGTGACGCGCTCGTCAAGTTTATTTTCCCTCGTTGTAATCTTTCGGAATTTACTGCTACGGTTCTTTCGGTCTGTGTGTGTTGGGTGGGGAGTGGGCGGGGGGGGGGGGTTGTGTGTGTGTGTGTGATGTGTGAGGAGGCGGGTTGATGGGGGTGGTGGAAGGTGGGGGGGGGGGGTTGTGTATGTGTGTGTTTTGGGTGAGGGGGAGGGGGTGAGAAGGGGAGTTGATGGGGGGGGGAGGTGGAAGGTGGAGGTGGGGGGGGGTTGTGTATGTGTGTGTTTTGGGTGAGGGGGTCATGTGTACATGTAGGATGAGAAGGGTTGTGTGCGTGTATGGTTGTGTGTAATGGAATATCTATTGTGTCTGTTTATGTAGATGGGGGGGGGGGGGGATTCTGAATATCGATGTACGTAGACGTGTAAGTGTGAATATTCATGTGCTTGTGCACCTGTGTCTGCATGCTCTTTTCTAAAGCGCCGTTGCTTGCGTGCAACTTCCTTTCCTTTCTTTTCTTTGTGTCAGCGTTTGAAACTA
>NC_051406.1:1280401-1280481 GCF_015228065.2 Penaeus monodon | reverse complement strand
AGGGTTTCTCCTTTTAGTCTCTTCGCCTTTGATATGAAGCCTTTTGTATTTCGCTCGTTTGGTTACGCGCGCGCGCGCGC
>NC_051406.1:1280067-1280322 GCF_015228065.2 Penaeus monodon | reverse complement strand
ATGCGTGCTTGTGTATGTGTGCATGCCTATCTATAAGTTGCACGTATTATAACTGCAACTCGTTGCTGGATCTGCAAGATCGTGTACAGAAGACATTTAGAGGCATAAAGCAACCTCTGAGGCAACGCTCTGCGCCGCGACAAGCGACCGCCCATTCTGAGGAGCAAAGGAGGGCGCGCGGAAGGCGGATAAGAGGGATAATCCGGGGCCCAAAGAGACAGCAACACTGATGTATATGTACACAGTACACACACT
>NC_051406.1:1279368-1279794 GCF_015228065.2 Penaeus monodon | reverse complement strand
TATCCGTCTTCTATTTTGCACAAGCCAACGATTATGAAGCGAGTAACGTCATACTACAATTTCATTAAAATAATGTTTTATATGAACAGAACATTATTCGTACACTACATGTTGCATCCTCCGTAAGTCCCAGCATAAAGTAATTGTATTTTTCATTCGCTTGCAAACATTCATAATACTTTATTGTTGAATAAGGTGTTGAGTATCATACAGTGTTTCATCATCCACTCTCACGACAAAAGGGCTTAGAGTCTGCTGCAATGAAATCAATTTGCTGGATGAATTCTTTCTGTCATACATTATGAAAATTACTGGGCGATGTAACACTGATGTTCTTTCTAACACTGCAATAGTAGGAGGGCAGATGTAGGGGTTAGTCTGGGTGGGGGGGGGGAGGGGAGGGAATATCAGGAATATCTGGGAGTA
>NC_051406.1:1278754-1278965 GCF_015228065.2 Penaeus monodon | reverse complement strand
GTGAGAATAAAAGTGTTTCACTATTTTCCTTAGGACGAAAGTATGTTTGCCAAGTTTGCTAGCACACGGAAGAGGATTTCGTAAATGGAGCAATTCTGCATAATACAATTACTCATCAGCATGCAAGGTGCTCTGAGATTATATATATTTTTTAACTTTCGAATTTTTTGTAAAACTGAAAAAAAATGGGAACGAACAGAGAGAGACAGAG
>NC_051406.1:1277113-1277343 GCF_015228065.2 Penaeus monodon | reverse complement strand
GATCAGCAACTGCAGCAGCGGCGTCGGCGTCCAGGGATTCTATTCAGGGAACACGAAGCGACCAGGGATCCGTAATGACTTCAGTGCAGCACAATAACACAGGGGAGGAGCCTGCTTTTCCGACACATTTGCTGGCGAGCTCATGGCAACAACTCGGGCTGGCGAGCTAAATATAGGTAGATGGGTAGATAAGCTGGAATAAGAAAAATGTGAATGGAAATAGTAAGATG
>NC_051406.1:1276389-1276536 GCF_015228065.2 Penaeus monodon | reverse complement strand
AGACAACACAGGGGAGCAGCAGCCAAGGCAATAAGGCCCAAGCATCTTCGTTGCACAAAGCGCTGAGCCCGGCGTCCGCGAGGCAAAGCAGCATTTCACGTGGAAGAAGGGCATAAAAAGTGAACCCAAACTGATCATTTGAGACTC
>NC_051406.1:1276238-1276359 GCF_015228065.2 Penaeus monodon | reverse complement strand
CTCGCCTGCCGACAGCTTTCTTTCCTTTATTAGAACCTTTTATTGTTAGTTTGTTTGTTCTTGTCTACTGTTGGGGAATGGTTGTTGATTTCTGCTTGATTCTTCCCTCGATTTTTATAGG
>NC_051406.1:1273809-1273957 GCF_015228065.2 Penaeus monodon | reverse complement strand
CTCTCCATAAATTTGAGCATTTTCTAATTATGTAAATTTTAACTTACCGCGAAATTACGTATTTGTGAAAAACGAAATACGAGTTTCAGCGTTTCACTTCTGTCTTAAGACTCGATTTGGTTTTCTTTTGCCTCATTTCGGACGAAAG
>NC_051406.1:1273661-1273772 GCF_015228065.2 Penaeus monodon | reverse complement strand
GGCATTGCTGGTAGAACTTTCTGTAGTGAATTATGCATTTCTCTTTCTCCACGGGATTTGGGGAATATATCATGTTTTGTTTTGTCCCGGCGCATGTGGATACCTATGCGG
>NC_051406.1:1272865-1273349 GCF_015228065.2 Penaeus monodon | reverse complement strand
ATGGTCAATCTATAAGGGATTTGCGTTGCTAATTATAACACGCCAGGCACCTCCCTCAGCTCCGTCCTCCCCCGACATGAATGGATGATGATGACGCAACAACGAAACGGCAGCAATTGGCAAATCTTCAATCCTTAATTAGATTATTATCCGCGGCATTATATTCTATTGCTTTGCACTCATTGGATGTGATATATAACGAACGAATTATTGTTCCAAGTCCGTCCGATCTCGTTACTGATATGAATAACACGATGAATAACGTGAACACGAGAACAAGCGTGACCAAGAAGAACAGAGTGGGTGATGATTATCTTGGGCAGGAATAACAACTGTCTACCATGCTGCCATTTGAATACATTTACATGAAAGGGAGATGGGTATTTGTGTCGTTACGCAAAGACCAGCTGTGATTGCGTCCAACAAAGAAGGGTGCGGCGGTGTTTCCAGGTACGTGGGGGGGGGGGGGAGTAACTCGGGTAAT
>NC_051406.1:1272521-1272632 GCF_015228065.2 Penaeus monodon | reverse complement strand
GAGAGAAATTTTGTCTTTTTGTCGCTGGCAGAAATGGTAGCGATTGTGTGTGAGTGTCTGCGTCTCAAAGAAAAAAATATAATGGCATGTAAAGTCTACAATATTTTGGAT
>NC_051406.1:1272062-1272222 GCF_015228065.2 Penaeus monodon | reverse complement strand
CTTCAGCACGAAATGTGTAAGTTTGCCCTGCTTGGCCGTCCCTCCCTCTTGGCACCAAAGCGGCGGCCAAAAGGCAACTCCGTCCACTTGTTGAGGAGGGAAATCGATGCCAAATTTGCATATTTTCCTTATAGTTTCCTTTTTTTCTTTAGTTTTTCGT
>NC_051406.1:1271270-1271418 GCF_015228065.2 Penaeus monodon | reverse complement strand
TCCCCCCGAAAGGGGGCCCCCCCGGGGGCCCCCCCCGGACGGGGAATTTTGCCCTCGGGTTTTTAATAAAAGGGGGAATCGGGGAAAATTTCAGGGGCTTTTTACACTGGGCCCCAATGGGGGGCGGGCCAGTTAAAAGGTTGGCCAG
>NC_051406.1:1270972-1271073 GCF_015228065.2 Penaeus monodon | reverse complement strand
TATATATATATCCATCAGGGGTTTTATTTATTTTGTATTAATATTCCTGAGGGTTTCGTTATTTGTATTCTGGGGAGGATTTAACATACATCATCTACTAT
>NC_051406.1:1270580-1270921 GCF_015228065.2 Penaeus monodon | reverse complement strand
TTCCTTAATGAGGGGCTCTGGTAGTGTATGGTGAAAACAAAATTCAACAGAATTTACGTTGTGGATCAGAAGTGGATAGTTTTTTAGAAAGACAGACTATGTTTTTATAATTGTTTCTGTTTGTATTGGGATCTTAATGTCTTGTTTCCTGTCTTATCATATTTGTAAATAAATACATTTTATTTTAAGAACCCCTTAGTTTTCAAAACAACAAAATCTTAATTAGTCGCACAGGAAACACTACCACTACCCATCATGTTCAAGCAGCCAGGAGTGGCAGCAGAGCCTACAATGAAACATTGCTTCCAGCAACAGCTACTCATCATAATGAAACGAATTTG
>NC_051406.1:1263374-1263658 GCF_015228065.2 Penaeus monodon | reverse complement strand
GTTTATGTGTGTATTTGTGTGCTTATCCCTGTCCATTTGCCCACCGCAAACAGCATCTCAAGACCCATTTATCTTTTCACGGTTTGGTCTGAACGTTCATTCATTGCGAGGTAGCCTCCCCTCCCCGATCCCTCCGTCACCTGTCACCCTAAACACCAGGGAGCGGGGAAAGGGTGAAATTTCATCTCCTAAAATTATCGCGAAAGTGAAAGATTATCCCTCGATCCTTCCTTGACCCTGCGGTCTCTTCGAGCGTCTCTGCTCATCATCTTCCAATAGCCACG
>NC_051406.1:1263106-1263230 GCF_015228065.2 Penaeus monodon | reverse complement strand
TCCCCCGGTGCATATCTTGAACTTATAACTTAATCAGGCGGAAAATCTAACACAGATGAAGTAACACATTTTTGGAACACTTTTTGTATAGATTGATGCCACTGAGATCTGAAGGCTCCTGTTT
>NC_051406.1:1262703-1263079 GCF_015228065.2 Penaeus monodon | reverse complement strand
TTATCTGCCTCATATAGGTAAAAATTGTGTAATCATTAATGTTAACGCGTTTTTTCGTTTGTGGTAGAGTCATATTGCACTCACACAAAATGAAACAATTATAGCCAATATAACAGGACTAATGGATTTGTTCGCACAAATTGCAGACATATGTGTTCACTTTGATGAAGACTTTTTTATCATTTTTATGTTAGAGAAACTTTTGAAATATTGCATATCCTTATTGAACTGTAAAGATTTTGTTTTGAATTCTGCGAAGGATACCTGATACAGAATCGGGTGTGAATGACATCTATTAGAATTTTACAACAAGGGGCGGTATATTTGCTTCTCTTTATCTCTTTTTTGCCGTAACTCTCTTACTCTTTACCTGTAC
>NC_051406.1:1262531-1262602 GCF_015228065.2 Penaeus monodon | reverse complement strand
TACCTTCCCTGCATCCCTCCTTCCCTCCTTCCATCCCTCTCGCTTTCTGTCTTTCTACCCAGAACATTTTA
>NC_051406.1:1262062-1262379 GCF_015228065.2 Penaeus monodon | reverse complement strand
TGGTCTTTGTTAGCATATATTATGAAGAGAGCGCTGGCTTGCCTTCACCCCGTGACAGCTAAAGAGGACGTGTGTCTACATTATTACTTCCTGCCAAGAACACGTCAGCTCAAGTCACAACCTGTCCGCGGGATTAACGATTTCCTTCCCACTCGTGCGTAGATGCATGACTGTGGCGGGGGGGGGGTAAGGGAGAGATAACGCTATAGGGCCACATGTGGTGACGCACTCACAACGCAACTCCCACCACACGTAAGTGACGTGTAGGGATGGCTTTTGAGTGCGTGTGGAGACTGGGTTTATGTATTTAAGTACTG
>NC_051406.1:1260725-1261653 GCF_015228065.2 Penaeus monodon | reverse complement strand
CGCACACACAAACACCAACATATGGCAACCATCAGTCGACGGTTGCCGATACAAATGAAAAGCATCTGAGACGATGAAAGAGATGCTGAGCGGCCGTCCAGCATCACATCTGTCTTCCGCTCGTCTTCCTTAGCCTATCTCCTTCCTTCACGACTTTTATGCATGCTTGAACGCCGCGGAGTTGCTTGGAGTTTGACTGATACACCTCCGGATTCACGGGCTAGATATCTCCCGTGATCTATCTCAACAGAATTGCCTCCCTTGCCGTCAGTATAAACAGTATTTCCTTCATAACTCTGTTGTACGCCTTTTCTTAATGTTCCATAGACGGAAACTACAGTTTGTGTTGGCTGACGTAGAGCGTGGTCTTGCTACTGGTTTTTATGAAAATGAACCCTTCTGTTATGGCCGCAAGCGCTTGCTCGATGCCAGCGAGATCAACTTTGTCTTGTTGTAGCTTTGCCTATGTAAGCTTATATTTTCTAAGGTTTCTCATATGCCTCCATCGGTAGCAACGTTGACACCTTGCAGAACCGATCATATTGTCCAGCAACTGCACCTTCTGCCTCAAGGTCTACAACTGTCTGCTTTTCTTTTCCAGACGGCTGGCGATGGCGTGGCGCCTTTCGCTCAGGTCAGTCAAGATGCCTTCCAGAGTCTTGAGGAAATGCCCGGCTTCCTCCCGGTCCGGAAGGGTTTCCTTGCAGAGGGCCGTCGCAGCTTTTTTGGCCTTCAAAAGGCATTCGATGGCCCCCGACTGCTCACCGTAAACATACTGCGAGGACGTCGCTCTCTCTCCTTCCGATGACTTGATCATGGTAGGCAAAGCCTCCTTGCCCGGGGAACCTTGATTTCCGGACAACATTGATCTGAAATGACATTCCGGAAGCCCCGTGACCTCCTGTCCTAAATATAGTTTACGTCAGTC
>NC_051406.1:1259845-1259918 GCF_015228065.2 Penaeus monodon | reverse complement strand
GCTATGGGAGTTCACCATCTTCTTTGTATTCTTGTTCTCCAAAATTCGACTCTGCTTACTCCCGTATCGATCA
>NC_051406.1:1256874-1257052 GCF_015228065.2 Penaeus monodon | reverse complement strand
TTTTATTTCGATATAATATATTCTTGTCTCTCACACCTTTTCATTTCTTGCTACTTTTTCACTTCTTGGTAAAGATCGATGTCATCACTATTTTCTTTATAATTTTCGTCATCAGGGAAATGCATTAGAAAAACATAAGGCAAAAAAAAACTCTCTCCTCAAATTCTCCGGGATATAC
>NC_051406.1:1256416-1256821 GCF_015228065.2 Penaeus monodon | reverse complement strand
CTGGTTACACTTCACTCGAAATAGACTATGGCATTCACTATCGCATATTCATGTTGACGAATGTTGCAGATTTCATCATGAATGCCAAACACCAAATCAAATATCAAACAATTTTGAAAGTCAACCAACATATTGCTTTATATTTTGTTTAGAATTTTCGTTAATGAAAATTTTCATCATCTACTAGATCGAATATCATTTTTTAAGTTTCTTATATCACTTAATTGGAATTAACGAGAACATCCTGAGTCACAGCTGGAGTGAGCTTTTGTATGGAGCTTCAGGTAGAGCTTGGCGTTTAACATCTTTAGTTTTAATTTGATGAATGATGTGGAAAATAACATTGGTCATGATTTTGATATGTCTGGCCACTGTGTGGTTCAGTTGCGTCATTGTGGGTTGTTT
>NC_051406.1:1255591-1255690 GCF_015228065.2 Penaeus monodon | reverse complement strand
GCCCTCACCGGGTTTGAGAAGGGGCCGTTGCCGGTAGTTAGTTGCCTCCCCCCTGACTGTGAGTCATTTTCTTTTTAGTTTTTAGTTTTATTATTGTCA
>NC_051406.1:1255461-1255536 GCF_015228065.2 Penaeus monodon | reverse complement strand
CACAGCAAGCAGACTGTCAGAAATCGCTGTGCAGCTTGAGTGGATGCACAGCAGTGGTGTCGGAGAGTTGACGGA
>NC_051406.1:1254872-1255069 GCF_015228065.2 Penaeus monodon | reverse complement strand
TAAAATATGAATATTGTTATACATTTCAAAACGCCAATTTATAAAAATGAAGTGATTTTTTAAAAAGAAAAATGAGTGATTCTAGGGCCATTTTAAGCTCTAACCGTATTTGTATAGGAGTTGTTTTTTTGTGTGGCAAACAGTAAAGGGGGAACAACTACCCCCTTTTGCCCCCCCCCCCCAATTGACGCCCCAGT
>NC_051406.1:1254250-1254738 GCF_015228065.2 Penaeus monodon | reverse complement strand
ATACACATAGAAACACACGTCTTAAATTAAAATCACACACACAAACTCTAAAACATGTATCTTTTCCAGAAGCCAAACGCCAAACATTCACTCGCCAGTTTAAAAGCATTAAAAAAAAGTCTGCCTCATAGAAAACGTGACTCGCAAAAACGGACAACGGGGTCACATGCTCCCGTCGCGGTATTTACTGGGGAAGTTAGCCATAGTTTTCAGTGCAAACAGAGAACTCCAGAAGGTCAGGTGGCGATCAGGGTGACGAGGAAGAGACAAAGAGAAAATGGGAAATGCAATATTGCGAAGGAAGAGTGGTGGTCGTGTTGCAAGGGAAGAGATGTGAGCAATAACAGTGTTGCAAATATCTTACAGGGGAACCTCTGGCTAAATAAGTCTTGCAGACAATGTAGTTAATCGGATGAGTAAAAATGGAATAAAGCAGAGAGAAGGAGGGTGTTACTGATGGGCATTTAGACAAGCGCAGATGAATAAAC
>NC_051406.1:1250387-1250640 GCF_015228065.2 Penaeus monodon | reverse complement strand
CTTAGCAAACCCTACAAGAAGTGAGACAGCGAACAAGATTCCTGCGCCAGCGACTGTCCTGTTCGCTCTCCTCAAGGCCCGGGAATAAAAGGCTAAGGAAATCAGCTTGAACAAAATTTCCCCGATGTAGACTCACTATTTTGGGGGCCGCGGGATCTGTGCGAAGAAGAGGGGAAGGAGGAATTAGGATAAAGGAGGGGATGGGAAGAGGGGTAGGCAAGAGCGGCTGGAAAGGAGAGGACGGGAGGATTGG
>NC_051406.1:1249812-1250116 GCF_015228065.2 Penaeus monodon | reverse complement strand
CATGCTCATAAATTCATGTATATGAAATATACAAAATAAAAGGACCAACTTGTGTATCCCCTTTCTATCAAGCCTAATCTGCGTGTCTTTCATAGCTTTCGCTCTAATGGAGGAAGCTCTCGGGAAGCGAGACTCAATAAGGCCTTAATGGAAGCAAATTTATTTATTTTCGGCAGGAGAGAATGGGAAGAGGAAATCAAAAATATGTTAAGTGTATGGAAATGATAAAAGAAGGAAACATGTGAAAGGAAGAGTACGTTTCCCGTCGCAAGATTGACTTTATTAATAACAATACACAAATAGT
>NC_051406.1:1249495-1249699 GCF_015228065.2 Penaeus monodon | reverse complement strand
AAAATCCAGTAATCATTGCTCTGTGTGCAATTTGTTAGGAAACTATGCACCAAGCTTTCCAGTTTTTATGTAGATCTTTCAGTATGTGTTCGTAGTGGTTCAGATTTTCGGTCAGGAATATAGATATAGATTCTATTTTTTTTTTTTTATATCCTTCCAAATACTTTTTCATGTAAGATGTTAGCTGTCGCTGGGCTGTTGCTG
>NC_051406.1:1249253-1249460 GCF_015228065.2 Penaeus monodon | reverse complement strand
TTCTTGACCTTTGTTTTTAGCACACTTGAAATTTCTTTATATCGCATTTTGAGTTCTGTCACTTCATTTGAGTCGGTTAATCGAGCCTCCTATTTTCAAGAATCCCGATTTCCGCCCTTCCTTTTCATTTGTTGCAGGCTCAGGAGAAACTTCTAATACTCATTTGTTTTCAAGATTTCATGATTTTTTTAAACATATATGCAATAC
>NC_051406.1:1248740-1249223 GCF_015228065.2 Penaeus monodon | reverse complement strand
GTCCTGAAAACTTGTCTCATTTACTTTTCTAACTCTATTGATCCTGCTTCTCAAGAGCATTTTTCGCTGACGTAGTTTATTTTAGTTTCCATACCCTTTAAGAGCCTCAGTCGTTTAGAAACGCCTTTGTCAGCGTCATATAACTCGAACATATCATCGGTCGCTTGTAGGATTTCAGTTAATGTCTTTAGAGTGATTATTAACTTTTTTAATGAATAAAGGGTTTTCTTTCTTTGATTTGAAACCATTAAAGGGTTTGTGGTTTGGGGTACGTAATTGTAGTGAATGGCTGGTGAAATTTACATTCTTTTTCGTTTTGGGGGTCGTTTTTTTCCCGTAAATTTTGAAGTGCTGGGATGGGTTACCCCTTTTTTCCCCCCCCCCCCGGCATCGCCGCTTTTTCCTTTCTCTCTCGTTGTTTTGTCGGGAGGAAATTTTCACATGTTAAACCCGGGCTCGTCTTTTTCCTTGTTAATTCTCTTT
>NC_051406.1:1248181-1248383 GCF_015228065.2 Penaeus monodon | reverse complement strand
CCGCCCGACGCAGCCAGTTCGAGCAGCAGATTCTGGCCTGGGCGCCGCTGTCCGTGTTATTCCTCCTCAACATATTGGTCCAATCATTTCCTTCGCCGTGGCGCTGGAGATTAAGTTTTCGGAGATAAATTGTGGATGGCGGAGTCTTTATTTACTTATTTATCTGTTCGCTCATTTACTTTTCTTAGAGTTTAGAAAGGGT
>NC_051406.1:1247709-1247835 GCF_015228065.2 Penaeus monodon | reverse complement strand
GTCGCGCATTGTTTTATGAGTCTTTCGGATATAAATGGCGGCATATATCTAATGTTCACTTTCCGAGGCAATAAGTGTTCCATCGAGTTTTCCAAGCATTATGGGCTGTTCACCATTCGCACAATC
>NC_051406.1:1246899-1247678 GCF_015228065.2 Penaeus monodon | reverse complement strand
TTCCCGAAGTAACAAACCAAACATTTAAAATTTCGCAGACTCAAAGTTGTTTCTCATGGCGCTTTTAGCCAGAGTAAACAGCATCAGTACAGAGTGTAAAGCTGGAATATCATTTATTTTGTACTGAAATTACATTGAATATTTACAATTCTTTTTTTTATTATTAAACAGAGAATCAAAATTATATATTACTCTGCGTATGTGCTTGCAAGGGGGGAGGGATGTTATGAATGAAGGGCTGAATACGTGGTTATTTTGTGAATGAAGTTCTACGAAATAGATATTTATGAATGGAATCTACAAATGAGCGTTTCCGTGTGAATGGCAAAGTGAATGAATGGGAGATGCTATGGCCGATCGATGATATCAATGTGGAATTAAGGTTTACAAACATTTTGAATATTTTGTCTTTGTCATCATTATCATTATCACTAATTCTTCCATTGTTATTATCGTTACTACTATTACCTGCTATTATTGATATCATCATTAACACTGAAATCGTTGATTTTATTTTTATGCCATTGTTATTTGGTTGTTATTTTTATTGGCGCTTTTCGGTTATTATGCAATCATCATCATTATCAACACTCATTATTCTTCAAAATCATTATTATCTTCATTATTACCTTTATGGTATCATCACTATCTAGATTTCCTTCAGTATTTGGATTATCATTATTACTATTATTGTTGCTACTACTTAATCTAGCATTAACTCTCATATCTAAATTGTCCTTCCTATTGCCGTTATTATTTCAATGATTAATGTCCTTACT
>NC_051406.1:1246313-1246822 GCF_015228065.2 Penaeus monodon | reverse complement strand
AACGCATATTCTTCCACCCTCCGTCCACCTCCAGTGATGCCAACTCCACAGAGAAACAAAACCTTCTATCCAACACCAGTATTGCCAGATCCCTACGAAAGATAACCCTTAACCCTCTACAAGTGTTCCCAGGCAGGAGAAAACCCTCGCGCGACTGAATACCCTTTACACACCGCCAGTCTTACCAAATCCGGACAAGAGAAAAATCCCAACCAGTGTTCCCAAATCCAGACGCGAGGAAACCCTTTACCCACCGCCAGTATTACCAAATCCAGAATAGAGAGAAACCCCTCCAAACCTCCACCAGTGTTACCAGCTCGAGACGAAGGAAGGAAAACCCTTCCCCTTCGCCACCAGTGTTACCAACGCGAGCGAGTCTTCTGCGAGCCCTGCTATTAGCACCGCCGTCGCCCTCCCCTCGCCATAGCGAAATAAAAGAGGAAAAGCTATTAGTTCGCGTTTACAGTGAAAGTGTCAAGGGGAGTCTCTTTTTTTATCTTTTTTTTTCA
>NC_051406.1:1246210-1246291 GCF_015228065.2 Penaeus monodon | reverse complement strand
AATTTGCATGTGGCATCACTGTCGCCATCGCTCCCTCTCTCCCACGCTCGAGGCGAGATGAAGAGATATTCGCACCTTAAT
>NC_051406.1:1243316-1243389 GCF_015228065.2 Penaeus monodon | reverse complement strand
GCGAGAGTCGATGAGTAGAGCACATAAATGAAGGATAGAGACAGAGAGGAGGGGGAGTTAATGTGGAAGTAGT
>NC_051406.1:1242287-1242392 GCF_015228065.2 Penaeus monodon | reverse complement strand
GATAATGACGTTGATTACTGAATGACAAAAAGACAAATTTGACCGATAAGCAAATCAATTAAAACAATAAACGTCACCCCCCCCCCCCCTCCGGGAAGAAAACAA
>NC_051406.1:1241091-1241794 GCF_015228065.2 Penaeus monodon | reverse complement strand
TTGACAGTCAGTTTGCACCCCTATGCAACTTCATTCCCGCGTCCGTCGCCTTGCAACACGGCCTGCGTGGCTGAACATTGCAGGAAGTCATGCAGGAACAACGTAAGAGTTTTCTGCCTGTCGCTCGAAGTTATTTCGTTCAGGAGACTTCGGAATGATAAAGAAAAGGAATGAAGAAAAAGTATTCAGAGAATTATAGAGCAATGACGTTTTTTTTTTTTTTTTAAGAGATATTCATGTTACTTTTGTGAATGCTGAAGATCTGGCGTAGCCCTGTATGTATAGAGTAAGTTATAAAAGAATTAATTGTGGAAAAAAAAATTACTTTAGAAAGAAAGACATTCTGATCTTACCTTTTTTAATTATATAGGTCACAGAAAATTAAAAAGAGGAACGTGATGTTAAATCGCTTTTCTACAAAACAGGGTTAACTTCGCAAATCCACTTATTGGTGTCGAAGACACTGATTTTACAAGAGATTTTTCATTTGATTTCTCACAGTCTGGATCACAGACGTCACAGGGAAATGAGGAAAACTCAATTATAAAAAAAAGTTAATAAATAAATTCAAAGGGCATTCATATATACCGTGCCATTTATATTTCAGCGAAGTAGACTGAGCAGCGAGTGTGTTTGCTTGCCTGTGTACGTTTGTTCCCGTGCGTGGGGAGGGGGGGGGAGAAGGGGTTGAAGACTACAAAGA
>NC_051406.1:1237798-1238159 GCF_015228065.2 Penaeus monodon | reverse complement strand
GTCTGCGCTGTATTCGAGCAAGAACACACCCGCCTATTTGCACATGCATTTGCAGCGGCCTCAGCGCTGGAAGTACTGTGCATCAGCCTCCCCTTTGGGCATCGCATTATTACCAATAAGACTCCATCTCGTGCGCGGTGGAGCAGAGCATTCAGATACCTTCTGTGTTACTTTTCCGCGGGGAATTTACTACTGATAAGGCATCGGATCGCATTGTCAAAGACCCTTTAGTGAAACGGATCCTTTGCCGCTGAAAAGAAGAGTTGCCAATTTGCATAATAAACTGCCCTACAAATACTGGAGTTGATAGCGTCGGGAGTGGCGGGGAAAAGCGTTGTATTTTCGCTCTTAAAACAACTGT
>NC_051406.1:1237403-1237767 GCF_015228065.2 Penaeus monodon | reverse complement strand
GTTTACCGGTTTGTTTTAAACTCGGGGGTACATTTTCTTTAGTAAATATCATGTTTTGTTAAATCTGATGCGATGTAAATAGTCGCTGCAACTGAGAGTGAATAGAATAGACCGCTTTAAAGTGTAGAGGTGGGTTGGGGAGCAGATGGTGTGGCGCGGGAGAGGGAACGACGCCCGAGGATGCCGATTTTCCAGCGACGATGTTACAGCCGGGTTAGGTTGATTTACATTTACAGATCTGCGCTTTGTCTTTCCAATAAGCATAAAAATGGCTTGTGTATGTAAGCACGGCATATATACTACAGCGCACACCTGCGAGTATAACAGGTATTACACACCAATGTTCATGGTATGTCCTTAAAAA
>NC_051406.1:1237164-1237293 GCF_015228065.2 Penaeus monodon | reverse complement strand
CACATATGAAGTAAAGCACAGCAGTAGCGCGAACAAGCAGAAAATGAAGCACTGTCACGTGACGCTTCGACCTCCTCAAGCGTTCCTCATTACACGCAGTAAAATACTGATATGGATTCATTATACGGT
>NC_051406.1:1236932-1237136 GCF_015228065.2 Penaeus monodon | reverse complement strand
TCTGTCTATACACATCAAAGTTGTCCCACGACCTCCTCCTGGAACAGAAACAGGAGTAAAACAAGAGGATCCAGAACATCAGCTTCGTAAATAAACGCCTTTTGACACCTTTAATTTGGATTATTTGGCCGATAGATGGCGCGCAATTCCTCCAATCCAGGGACTCTATTCTGGAGGGAGTTTGCAAATGACAGAATAGATGAG
>NC_051406.1:1236243-1236442 GCF_015228065.2 Penaeus monodon | reverse complement strand
ATTTAGATAAAGTTTTTAAAATTCCGTTGTGTCCCTGTCACCCTCGGTAATAGCGTGCCTTTCGCTTCGTTTGTGCGGCCGGGCGTTTCGTCTCGAAGTTCTTCTTTCTACTGTTATTCGTTAAAACTTCCTTTTTCTTTCTCTCTCTCTTTAATAATTTATCTTATTTGTTATTGCTTTCATGTATTCCTCGGATCGT
>NC_051406.1:1235806-1235967 GCF_015228065.2 Penaeus monodon | reverse complement strand
GTTTTTACAATTGCTAACATAGTTTTAACAAATGCACACAAAAAACACATGAATGCATATTGTTAGGAGTCCTTTGTTATGGGGATAATGATGGCGGCGATTACCACCATCATCATCATTTATTAGATTACTTTTATAATCATTAATAGTATTATTATCAC
>NC_051406.1:1233921-1234470 GCF_015228065.2 Penaeus monodon | reverse complement strand
ATTATTTTTTTACCCTTCTCCCCCCCCCCCCCTCATCATTCTCTACCCAAAGGCTTCTCATCTCATCCTGTGATTAATTAGAAGCTTGAGTTAACGACGAGAGACTACCCCACTCCTCCTCCCTTCCCCCCTTCCCCTTCCCCACCCCCCTCCCCTCCCCGTCCCCATCTCACCCTACCTTCTCCTCTCCCCTTCCCCTCCTTCCCTCCCTCCCTCCCCTCACACCCTCCCTCCCTCCCTTCCTCCCCTCCCACCCTCCGTCCCTCCCTCCTTCCCTTCCAGCTCCCCCTCCCCCTCCCCTCATAGCAACCCTATCTGCCCATAAGACCGCATTTGCTTTATGATTGCAAGGGACAATCGCCTCTATAGACGACTGTACCTGCTCGTTATTAAGGGCCGGATTCGCTGGCTTTTGTTGATAGTAATTGCGTGTTATTTGTGGGTCTTTTTCCTGAAAGGGGGGGGGGGTTGGTTTTATGCTAGTTCGGTAATTTTTTTGGGGGGAGGGGGGGAGGGGGATGAATCCGCTAAAGAAATGAAGCGAATGGA
>NC_051406.1:1233136-1233671 GCF_015228065.2 Penaeus monodon | reverse complement strand
TATGGATGCAAGTGATATATGATTTTATGATATAAACGTTTTTAGCAATCTGGGAACGTTCTATTTATGACGGACTATTTATAACAGAATGTTAAATGTGAAATCAAAATTGTAAGCAAAATACGTGAATATGGAGCGTCTATCAAAATATTTATATAATTTCTTGATACAACATATTTCTTCCTCTCTATCATAGTGCTTTGCAAGAGAGAGTTATATATATATATCGTTTCGATCACCGAACAAAAAAAAAAATACTTCAATATTTGTGACCTAAACTTAATAAAAAAGGAGAAATCTGATCAACAGAATTGCAATGGTGCATTTCCATCACATGCTACGAATATTGAAAAGCACACCACACGGCATTAACTTCTGTAGAAACCAGGACGCCGCTATGACAACACAACTGCAAGACCGGAAGAGCTCTTGCAAAAGGATGTATATCGCTAGTGTGAGACTCAGGCGAGGCATGTCGGTTGAGCTTCTTTTCTCAATCCCTCTCGCTAAATCGCCATCCTTTCATCCCCCATCG
>NC_051406.1:1231141-1231550 GCF_015228065.2 Penaeus monodon | reverse complement strand
TCCCCGTCTTTCAGCCCCCCCCCCCCCCGGCCCAGCTGAAACGGGGCAGCGAGACACCTCTGACGCAGGAAGAAATTACCTCAGTCTTTTCCTCCTTAAATTCCTCTTTTCAAAACGACTAATTATCCCTCTTCGGTGCCACGCGCCTTCCAACTCAGAATAACGTAACACAGCACCATTTAACGCAGCACGGACCAACATAACACACCAGGGCATACCATTCCGCATCATAACACACCATAACCCAAATCACCACAACACATCACACAACAAAACCATCACAACACAACACGATATAACACGCCATAACACATCGTCGCTGAACTAGTGGCATTAACACACAGCTCGCGTCCGAAGGCTTGAGAACCGACGGGGAGAGAGACACCGGCGGAATATTCAAGATCTCTGG
>NC_051406.1:1229994-1230102 GCF_015228065.2 Penaeus monodon | reverse complement strand
ATGGAGGCGTTACTGGTATTTTCATTGTTCCTCTTTCGTTGGGTCTCGATGTGGCCCGTTTTATAGCCAGACTTTTGCTCTTTTTCTGTGTCTCTTTCGTTCTCCTGA
>NC_051406.1:1229571-1229777 GCF_015228065.2 Penaeus monodon | reverse complement strand
CACTAACCCCACAAATGAACCGAACTTTTCTTTTTTTTTTACCTCTTTTCTCTCTCTCTTTTTCGGTTTCAGATCTCTATTTCCAGCACTGTTGGAACCGCCCCTGACCCGGCTGCGCGGCCCACTAATGACAAACATTTCCCGACCATCATAATGCCTTGAAACTTTGGCAATAATACTGTGAAAGTTTATACTTGTTTATGCGC
>NC_051406.1:1229325-1229425 GCF_015228065.2 Penaeus monodon | reverse complement strand
ATAAAGGAGGGACAGAGGTAAATGGGGAGGGAAGGGGAAGGAGAATGGAGAGGGGAATGGAGTGAAAGGGAGAGGGACTCTGTTTGTGTTATAAAGTCTG
>NC_051406.1:1228615-1228823 GCF_015228065.2 Penaeus monodon | reverse complement strand
GACACAGAATGATAAATACGTAGTGGCGGAAAAGGTTACCTGTATTACAGATTACCTGGAACATATTATCCCTCAAAGTCTCTCTCTCGACCTCCTGTCGAGGGATGCTCGTTAGGAAAGCACATGTTTGTAAAATACTACTTTCATTGTACATTATACAGTACATCATGAATCTACTTCCCTCAAAACAGCTTGAAAATAACTCTTT
>NC_051406.1:1227186-1228086 GCF_015228065.2 Penaeus monodon | reverse complement strand
AAATCGGACCACAGACCCGGCGATGCGAAGGCGGGAGGCCAAGTGACAGTTCACTTGGCGAGGCCGGCCTCCTGCCACTCCCGAGGCCGCGCAGGTTCTCCCGAAGAGGGCGGGGGGGGGTAGCAAGGGAAGATGGAAAGGAAAGCCCCCGAGGAAAAGCAAAGGTGGGTGTACCCTTTTTTAGAGGGGGGGGGGAGGGGGAAGGGGTGAAGGTCGGATGCTATTTGTGGAGGTGAAGAAAAGCCTCGTCCTGGGGTTGGTTGGTTGCGGTTGTGGTTGTTTGATGTGATTATCTGTCCCTGTGATTGTTTGTTGTTGCTTTGGCTGTTTGTGATTGTTGTGGTTGGTTTGTTATCGTGTTTGTCGATTTCTTGGATTGTCTTTGATTTGTGATTTTCTGTTTTTGGTTATATCCTTTTTTCTGGTTGTTTTCTTGTGGATGTGTTGTGGTTGTCTCGTTATTTTTTATGCCGTCCTCGTGGCTGTTGCTTTTGGTTGAGTTTTCTTTTGTGCAAATCAGCTCTTCATGCGTGTTTAATAATCACAGGTAGAAACAGAGAGGAAAACTATCAACGTTTTTACTAAAAAAACGGGTCTCTGCTGAATCAGTGAAGGATAAATGAACTAAACTTTCCTGTCAGTTCGCGTTCTTGACGTAGATGTACCAATTGGACAGAAGTTTTATGGAATGTTAATGTGTTCTTGCATCGTTAAAATCTAAATAATATTATAATGTGCTGTCATAAAAATTGTCATCTTCAAAAAGAGAAGAGACGAGGACGAAGTATGCACAAATATAAACTTACAAATATATCTGTAAAGAGATACACATCTCAGAACACATTTGATAAACAAACATGTATGAGCGTACTTCCGTATGTATTCAGTCATGTACGTATG
>NC_051406.1:1226889-1227138 GCF_015228065.2 Penaeus monodon | reverse complement strand
GTCAATTATCTTCCGCTCGCACCTTACCCTGGCATCACCCTAACCTCTTTTGACACAACACTGGCACTTTTCCCCATGTTCATCAGCACCCTTTGAACTCGCCCTCGCCTCCACTCATTACTGACAAACTCAAGATGAAAAAAAGACTGATAGAAGTTTGAGGGGAATTTTTTTTTTCTGCGTCGAGAGAATGGTACTTTTAAAAGTTTTCCGCGAGAGGTGGTGGGAAGGAAGGGGGGGTGACACCGT
>NC_051406.1:1225203-1226584 GCF_015228065.2 Penaeus monodon | reverse complement strand
GAACATAACGGCAAATAATATGAACTGAACATCCAGTCGAAGATATAAATGGGAAGAAAAACACAGGAAACGAAGGAAGAGAAGATATCAGCTGGCAATGACCTCCCAAGACATGTAACAGACATGTTTGTGAGAGGTTACGGGGGGAGGGGAAGTTGGGCGCTGATAGGGAGTTGTGAGGGAGAGGGGGGGAGGAGAGGGGGGGAGGAGAGGGAGGTGTGAGAGCCTGGAGGGAAGGGGAGGAAGAGGCAGAGGGTGTGATGAAGGGAGGAGGAAGAAGGAGGTAGAGGATGGAGGAAGAAAGGGGGAAGGGGAAGGAGAGGGGAGGATGTGAGTAGAAGAGAGAAGGAGGAAGTAGGAAAGGATGTGAAGAAGAGAGGGGGAGGGGGAGGAAGAGGGAGATTGTGTGAGGAAGAAAGGGGAAAGGGAAGGAAGAGAACGTGAGGAGGAAAGGAGAAGGAGAGGTAGACGGAGATCGCCTTAGGAGGAAAAGAGAAGGAGAGTGAGAGGATGTAAGAAGGAAAGGGAAGAGGGGGAGGTTGTAAAGAGGAGGGGGGAAGTAGAGGGAGAGGATATGAAAAGGAAAAGGAATAGGGAGGAGAAGTGAGAGTGAGAGGGGGAGAGGAGGAAAGAGGATTAGATAAAAGAGGCTCTGAGAAAGGAGAAGGGGAGGAAGGGGAAAGAAGACTGAGAGGGTGTGAAGAGAAAAGGGTAAGGGGAGGTAAGGGGAGGGGGAGGGGTATTGATGGTGGCAGGGGAGCTGGGGGAGAGGAGGGTGGAGCAGTGGGAAGGGAAGGAGGAGGAGGAAGGTAAGAGCGAAAAGCTATGAGGAAAATGCTGTTTACTATGAATGTTTTGAAAGAAGAAAAAAAACGCTATTCATTACCGACAGTAAAGAGTTTCCAAGCCGCAATTTTTATGTAATCTTGCGTTTGTGTTGTCCATTATATTACTTCCATCTTCGTAATGGAAAAGGGGAAAATAAGCCTACTCATAAAAAAAGTTTACGAACTCTTATAAAAACTAGTCTTATAAATATCCATTAATCATGACGTCATAAATTTTGGAATAATTAATCATCATTTTACCTTTCCTCTCCGTCTCCGCAGATTCCCCACGCAAGACTGGAAGCCCCACCCATGAATTAACCCCGCCCCCCTCCCCCTCCCCCTCCATCCACAAAAAAGACAATAATAAAAGATCTTCAGCCTCTAACAGCCCATCCAGACCCAGAGACCGCGGGGATAAAATACTGAGCCAATATACACAAACAATTTACGCTCGTAAGTGGCAAGGTCTTCCTTGAATGACTTTTTTTCCTCTTTTTATTAACTTTTCTTTTATCTTATTTTTTTTTCCTTTTTGCATCTGCGACTGTTAT
>NC_051406.1:1224743-1225013 GCF_015228065.2 Penaeus monodon | reverse complement strand
CAAAGGCGAGAACAGGGCGCAAAGCCAACACCGCGCACGGGGAGACACATATCATGCAAACCACATCTTTTGTTTATGGTTTTTATTGCCGAAAAAAAACGAAACAAAATGGGGGGGCTTTTCGTTTGGGCTGCGGAGTGAGCGAGTGCCTGCGTTGTGGAAGTTTGTGCTTGCGTGGTGCTTGTGTTTTGACAAGAGGGTCTTCGCTGAATGAGAGGTTTGCACTGGGCAAACGGAAGCGTTAAAGGGAAGAAGAATATGCCGGAATGG
>NC_051406.1:1223557-1224256 GCF_015228065.2 Penaeus monodon | reverse complement strand
TTGTAGCTAGGTCCCGCCTCCATTCCCAGCCCGGTTGCGTCACCCGCCTTCGGTCTTTCGCATTCATAGGTCACCCGAGTTGGGCGCAGACCTTTTCACGTCCGGATGAAATGTCATTATCTGCTCTAATTATACGGGAATTTTGTCTTGCCCCAACCCAAGACCGCCGCCGCCCGTCCCGCTGCCGCCTTTGGGCCAAGCTGCCTCGCCTCGGGCGCCGTCGGCGGGCGGCCGGCGCCGGCTCAGACCTCGCGGGGTTGCTCGGCTCACCCTCGCTTTCGCCCTTCGCTGTAGGATTCATGTCTGTGGTGTGTGTGTTCTCTGACTATTAAAATGGGAAGTATATGTTTTCCTCTATTTTTGTTTGTTCAACACCTTTTTTTCCCTGCAGGGTCTAGGGCCCTCCCTCTATTTTGAGAGGTCTTTGGCAATGCCCCCTTACCTACTGGATCCCCTTTAATCACTGTGGTTCGGGGCCTCCCCTTTACGGCACTTCCCCGCGCCCGCTTTTTTTCCACCCGGGTTTTTCTCCCGGGAATGGCCCCCTGGAGGCAGCATTTTTCAAGGGGGGGAACCCCAAGGCTTTTCTACAACTCATAAGTTTATTTTTATAATTATTTTAAAATTTTAATTTTTTATTTTTATAATTTTTTTTTATATTATTTAAATTTATTAATTTTTTTATTATATATTTTTTTG
>NC_051406.1:1222830-1223099 GCF_015228065.2 Penaeus monodon | reverse complement strand
GACAGAATTCAGATATACACACACGCGCATGTGAGTGCGTGTTCGAAAGTAATTTTACGAAAATTTCGTTGTCACTTGAAACTCGTCACCTCTACTCGCACACTTTCTTAAGCGCCATTTTCGCAACAAAGAAACGACATTCGCCTCTCTGCAGCGCCACATCAAAGGAGAAGTTTTGCGCCCTCAAAGAAATGCATATCAGCTTAAGTAAATAATGTCATTTAATCATGCTTTGAGTCTTCACTGACATACTTCAAGTTTGGCTGAAT
>NC_051406.1:1221729-1221963 GCF_015228065.2 Penaeus monodon | reverse complement strand
CAGCACTTATTTTCAAAACCCGCCCCCGATCTCGAACAGAGAACCGAATGAATAAATAATACCCCGCCCCCACCCCGCCGCCTTGCCAAGGCGTGCGACACCCTCTGTACACTCTCCTGGCGAGTGCCGCCCGCCGAGACATACAAAAAACGAGTAAACAGTGGAAGCCTCTGTCAAATAAGCCAGTTAGCGCTGACCTTTCGCCCTGAGGCCTGAAGGTGAGCAAACTCTGAG
>NC_051406.1:1219450-1221666 GCF_015228065.2 Penaeus monodon | reverse complement strand
TTCTGCCTTATTCTCTCCGTGTTTTCCTTTCTGTTTATTCTGTATTCGTCTCTTCTTTCCTCTCGCCTTTAAAAAAAAATTGTCTTTATTTTGTCTTTCCTTCGCTGTTCTCTTTTCTCTCTTCCTCTCGTCGTCTTCTCCTTCGTGTACCTTTTTCCCTTTTCCTAAGATTTTTTCCTCTCTTCTGTTCGTTTTCTTCACCCTTCCTTTTCGTCTATCCATCAAAGTCTTTTCTCTATCCTCACTCTCTTTCCTCTTCCCCTTTCCCTTTCTCTCCATTTCTCTTCGATTTGTTCTCTTCCCTTCCAACCTCCCTTTCTCCTCTCCTTCATTCTTCCTTTCCCTTGCCTTTCCCCGTCTTTCTTATCCCTACTCCGCCTTTCTCCTCCGTCTCCTCTCGCCCTTCTCAATGTTAATCCATTTTTCTCTCCCCTCTTCCCTTTTCTTTCCATATCACCCATTCTCTTGTCTCATCTCTTTCCTTTCTCTCCTTATTAATCCACTGTTTACCTCTCTCCCTCTCTTCCCTCTTTTCTCTCACTCTTATTCTTCTTATTTTTATTTATCTATAATCGTTTTTGCTATTTTCCTTTCACTTTCGCCTCCTCGTCCTTCACTTCTTCTCTCCGCTTCTCTCCTCTCCTTCCTTTTCTTTCTCTCCTCCCCTCTCTTTCCCTCCTTCCTTCACTTTGTCTCCTTCCTTCACTTTCTCCCCTTCCCTCTCTTCCTCTCCTTCCTTCTCTTTCTCCCCCAGCTCTCCTCTTCCCTTAGCCCTTCTCCTCTCCTCTGCCTGACCTGGTTTGTGAGAGAATATTCTAGCATCTCTTTAATGGGAGCGAAAGGTTACTTCTTACTTGTAAATAGAGAGAAAAAAAGAAAAAGAATAATTTTCTTCTTGCCTCTGCAAGACAAAAATACTGATTTACGTAAACCGCAATAAGTTCAGCGTCTTAAACGGCCGTTTATCTTTTATTCAATATCTCTTTGGTGTTTATTTCATCTAATATCCATAACTTCTTCTGAACTTCCAGGCGCATTAAAAGGAAGCAAACACGAAGGCATTGAGCTTCTCTCTCGGATTTCAACTTTTACCAAGAAGCTCCTTTGTCTTGGACCAATCCCGGTGCTTTTGGCTCTTGCAAGCCTTGGTTTAGTATTGCCGATTAGTCATTCTTCAAAAAGGGAGGTTTACTCTTGCAAAAATCACCGTCACTCATTTATTTATTTACTCAGTGAAGTTTTCTGTGAATTGGCACTTTACATAGAAGAGGTGTGTCTGGTATACAGGCCAGGGATCTCCGTTTTTCGAAATGAAGGTTTAGAGCAAAAGGCCTTTTCCAACTTTTTTTCGGCAATCTTTCCTACAGCAATCACACTTTTAGTCGAATAGGTGTATTTCCTTTATAGGCAGATAATAAACCTTGTGTCAAGCATGCAAAAATAAGCTTTGCTCTTACTCAAAGTCATTCGAGTACTAAACTGGCTCAAGTCTTGCTGCCAAAAACGTTTTGCTTTTCCCGCAGCTCTATAGCAAGACTTTCTTTTTCAACTGGTAAATATTCTGGGTCCTTAATAACTTGCAGCGAACTCAAATCGAGTTTGTGCTGTCTAAACTACCGATTATTGTTCTAAGTACCAGGGAATTATCCAATTTTCCCGTTGGTGTAGGTAGGCAGGAATATGAAACTCGTGTATTCTCTTAGCTCTGAAGACTCCTGATTATACCTCGTAGATTATCAGAATCAGAAGGCATATCCCGGCCAGACCGACTCTGACTGAAGCAAACATAAAATTAATAATCTTTTATTAAACCAGTTACCTAAAGTTCCTTGCGATTAACTAAGGCAATGACCCTTTGACATTTACATTCCTAACTGGGCTGATTAAAGCCTTGATCTATTCACTGAAATAAAACAATACCGCAGCCAATCCAAGGCTTAATTTACAGATTTAAATAGTTCTACGCTAATTCAGCAAGAACCAGATTCCATGGTTGACAGGAAAGGAAAAAGGTAATCAGAACCGAAACAGATGACGGGGGCGTTTGCAACCCTCTAATTGGTAAGGGTACTTGGATTTCGTCACAGGCAACTGTACTGGTTGCATAAGCGACTTTTTACACCAGAAGGTCTCTTAATATTGTTTTAATTCACATACGGAGGATTCGTCGCATCTGAACCACAGCATTCTCCACTCTTTACTATCCTACAACTGTG
>NC_051406.1:1219218-1219411 GCF_015228065.2 Penaeus monodon | reverse complement strand
TATTTTATCGGGGATAGAGGTCTGAATCCGAATTAAGCATGACATTAAAGAATTAAGCAAACTTACTTGTGATTAACTTTAGAAGTAGGGAGGATGTTCTAAGCCACGAGCTTTCATGACCTACCATAGGCTGGACTCTCTGTCTTTTTCCGTCGTTTCTCTTATCTTTTCGAAACGTCGACGACGACTGTAC
>NC_051406.1:1218801-1218922 GCF_015228065.2 Penaeus monodon | reverse complement strand
TCCATTGTTTATATTCAATTTCACATTTATTTTATCTCTGAAACATCAGTGACAGTAATACCAATGCGACATGTTAAATGTAATTCTGCCCTCCAGCGCTGGGCCACCTCGTCCCCCCAAG
>NC_051406.1:1218532-1218600 GCF_015228065.2 Penaeus monodon | reverse complement strand
CTTTCTTCCAGCTACAAGAAATTCTTTTCGCCTTCCCTTCCCCGCCCACGCCAGGCAACGTTCTTGTG
>NC_051406.1:1218033-1218260 GCF_015228065.2 Penaeus monodon | reverse complement strand
AGTTCGTCTTCACAAGCGAAAGTTAGTTTGCTTTTTCTCCCTCTGATTTCTTTGTCTTCCTTCATTCAGCTCAGCTCGCGTGCATTATTTAACTTTTTTTCTCCTTTTTTCGTCTTCTTTAAAAATGCTTTTCTCGCCGAAGCTTCTTTCCGACGCACCTTGATTAATGTATACAAGTTGTATACCTGTGAAAATAACGGAGATCTGAGTCTGAAATATGACCGAGA
>NC_051406.1:1217826-1218010 GCF_015228065.2 Penaeus monodon | reverse complement strand
GTCCGTGGCAAATGCACTTTCCAGTTGCAACAATGGCCCGTGTTGTAGTGATGATTGCACAACGACGGTAATTCATTTTGCTTGTATATGATGGTATTGTTAGTCTGAAATATCGAATGGTAACAATTGCCTTTGGTGCTTTGTTTCGTCTCCTCAAAGTGCGTGGCGATGGCCGTCCTTCATG
>NC_051406.1:1216845-1217587 GCF_015228065.2 Penaeus monodon | reverse complement strand
TTCTATGCGTATACTCTCTCTTTCTCTCTTTTTCCCTTTTCAGCCTCCCCCATCTCCCTTTCCCCCTCCTTCCGTTGCAACAAATTTCTTCATCCTCTCCTCTTCTCCCTCTTCCCTTTGCAACCTCGCCTGCCTCCCTCATCCTTCTTTATCTCCCCTCCCTCTCCTCTCCCTTCTTCCCATGCCCCATGCCTCTTCCTTCTCTCCGTCCTTTCCTCCCTCTCCCTTTCCTCTCCTCCCCTCCTCCTCCTCCTTTCCTTCCTCCCTACTTCCTCCTTTCTCTCTGCCTCTCTCTTTCCTTCCTATCCACCCCGTCCTCTTCCCCGCCTCCCCCCTCCCCCTCCACCCTTTCATCTTCTCTCCCCATCCTTCGCTTCCCTCCCTCTCCCCCCCCCCCTCCTCTCCTTCCTCACTCTCCCCTTCCTTCCTTCTCTTTCTCCTATTCTTCAAATCCTCCCTTCTTCATCTTCATCGTCCTCTCCTTCTTCCCCTTCCTCTCCCCCCTCCTCTTCGCCCTTCCTTTCTTCCCTACCTCCTCCTTTCTCTCTGCCTCCTCCATCCTTCCCTTCCCTCCCCCTCCTCCCCTCCTCCTTCCTCCCCTTCCCCCCCTCCCCTTCCCCCTCCCCTTCCCCCCTCCCCTTCCCCCTCCCCTTCCACTTTATTCCACTCGCCTCCCCAAATCCACTTTCCTCTCGACGTCCCTCTCGCTTGGGTCTTCCACAAACAGCCATTTGGTGTTTTC